>NC_053027.1:332762537-332937053 GCF_003073215.2 Triticum urartu | reverse complement strand
TCATGAAGTTTCTGTTGATCTTTGTGTACTGAAGTTTTCAAGTTTTGGGTGAGATCACGATGGATGAAGGAATAAGGAGCAGCAACACCCTAAGCTTGGGGATGCCCAAGGCACCCCAAGGTAATATTCAAGGAAGACCCAAGCATCTATGCTTGGGGATGTCCTGGATGGTATCCCCTCTTACGTCCACAATTCATCGATATGTTACTTGGAGCTATATTTTTATTCATGACATGATATGAGTTTTACTTGGAGCGCCTTGTATGATAGTTTGATTTTACTTGCTTGTTTGTTTGCCACAATCATTGTTTGTTGGATAGTCCTTTTGAGGGAGACACACATTCATCATGATTTGTTAGAATACTATATGAGCTCCACTTATATCTTTTGAGCTATGCAGTTGGTCTTGTGCTTCAGTTATATTTGTTAGAGCATGGTGGTGGTTATATTTTATAGAAATGATTGCACTCCCATGCTTCACATAAATCTTTTTGAGATTCTATTAAACTAGAAGTGGTAATGAGCATGGGTTATAAGACTAATATGAAAATGATAGGTATTTAAGAGTGATATAATAAATACTTTCATGTAGATCACTAAATATGAAACATATGTTTTAATTATATTGATGTTGTAATATGAAAGGGTATTGGTTCATTATCATGGTTAGTAGAAATATCGATATTAAAGCTTGTTTTTAACTACTCATTTAAGTGTCCGACATGGCATGGTAGGGAGGTGTGAGCATTTTTATGTCTGATTGAAATCCTTGAGTGCTCTCTAAATTGGGGGTGCCCGATGGCTAAGTCCTAACAACCTCCTCCCTAGGGGTATGCGAGTAGTACTTTGGTTCAAGGGCTAATAAAAGTTTCACAATAAGTATATGATTTCTTTATGATTAATGTGATTTCATGGAAAATAACACACTCCCACCTATCCACATGTTGCAAGCATCTCCGGTACGGTGCATTGCCCTTTCTCACCTCAAGAGTTGGTGCAAACTTTGGCGGTCCATCCAAAACCCATGATATGATATGCTCTATCATACATAAGCTTCCTTATATCTTCCTCAAAACAGCCACCATACCTACCTATCATGGCATTTCCATAGACATTCTAAGATATATTGCCATGCAACTTCCACCCTTCCGTCTTATGACATGTGTGTTCATCATCACATTTCTTTGCATGATCATATAGAGCCGACCTGATATTTATGGTGAAGCCACCGATCATCATTGCATTGTAAGTTATGCTAGATCATTGTACATCCTGGTACAATCACTACAAAAAAGACACATCTGTGACATTTTGGGCCAAACGAATTTTTTTTCTGTCATGCTTATGACACTTCTATAACGATAATTGTGACAATACATGGTATCATCATATATGTGGTGGGGTTCTACTTCTATGAAAAAAAAATCATGACAGAAAATGGGCTTTTCGTCCTGGGCAGGCCAGAGACGCAGCTGCATGACATTCTTTGGGCCGTCCATGACGTAAAAAAACCATGGTAGAAGCGAGGACAAGGAAAATATCGGGGGAGTTTCTAGTTACGGTGGGTGGTCGGGGGCCGAGCGATGCGCGTTTCTCTCGTATGTACAAGCGTGTGTGTGAGGCGTTAGGCTCTAACTGAATCTGAGCGAGCGTTGGGCTCTAACTGAACCCGAGCGATTGCACTCCAGGCTACGCGTTACTGAACCCGAGCGATCGATCGATCCCTTGCTGTTAACTGAACCCAAGTGATTCCTTCGCTACTGCTGCTAACTGAAGCCGACCGATGCTGCCTCTTGATGAGTAGTGAGCGTTGTTGGGTGGGTTTGGATGAACAGTTCCTGGTGGGGGTGGATAAACAGGACCCCGTGGTGTTTCCGCTGGATGAATAGGACCCGGATAGAGCCGGTTGGGGGGTGGATGAATAGGACCCCGTGGAGGGCTGGTTGAATAGTAGCCGGTGGAGGGCTGGATGAACAGTAGCCCATGGAGGGGTGGTTGAACAGGACCCCGTGGAGAGGGCTGGTTGAACAGTAGTCGGTGGACGAGCGTGTGGTGGAGGCTGGATGAATAGGAGCCCGTGGATGAACAGTCGCAAGTGGAGGCTGGAGGAGGTTGATGGTGGATGAATAGTAGCCTGTGGAGGCAGTCGACGGTGGAGATGAACAGTATCTTGTGGAGTCCCGTTTAGCGGTACGCCACACCCCTACCGATGAAAAAGATCCCCATTTCGACCGTAGCGCTCCAACACAAGTCCGTTTCCTCCGTTTTGCGATACGCTAGATCCCTCCTGATCAACAGGACCCCATTTCGACCATAGGAGGTCCGTTTCTTCCATTTTTCGATACGCCAGACCCCTCCCAATGAACAGGATCCCGTTTCGACCATGGCCGGTCAAACAGAAGGCCTTTTCCTCCATTCTATGGTATGCCCGGCCTCGTTTCCATCGGTTGTTCTGTCCAAGCCGGTTGGCTCGCGATGAACACGACGGCGCATTCTGTTTCGACCCAGCCGGTTGTACGTACCTGGTCGTATTTACTTTCTTGCACCCTGGCCACTGTACGTACGTGTACATGCTACGTGCACGCCTCTACTATGACACGTGCCCTTCCTTACATGGTCACGGTTCATCGCTGCAGCCTACAGACAGACCAATCGTATGTACGTACACGTTCGCGACCAGAATGACAATGCTACATACACTTCGACCAGGTGGGTCCTGACTGCCAGGCATTTCCTTGCGTACGAAGATGTAGCTAGTGGGTCACAGCAGTCAGGGGGCGAATCATTTTTTTGCCCGTAATATGGACACACTTCCTTGCCTGCGAAGATATAGCTGGTGGGTCCCAACAGTTAGGGGGGAAACATTTTTTCATGAAATACAATGGCTCGTCTAGTGGGTCCCTGCTATCAGGTGGAGGAATCATTATTTTCCGTGTAATAAGGAGGCACTTCCTTGCTGCGGTCGTGGACCCAACTGCCAGCCTCTCCATGTCCAGTACTCTTCCGATGGAAGTCGTTCCTTGACCATGTTGACCATGCCGCGCTGAGAGCACCAAGGCGGTGGACGACGAGGAGGCCTAGGAAGGGGATGACACGGAGCCGGGGAAGACGCGGCAGTGGATGCCCACGCGGAGAGGAGTACGAGGTTTCATTGGCTCGGCTTCGGTGTGAGGCTGTCGTCGCCGCAAGGCCTGGCCAGCGATGGGAGTAGTAGGGGGCGGTGAGGCCTCCGCGACAGCACAGCCGGCCACGGGAGGCAAGAGCACGCGGTGGTTAGGATGGATGGAGCAAGAAAATCAGAAGTTGAAGAAGTAGGACAACCGTTGGATGTTAACAATCCAACAGTCATTGGTGATAGAATCGTGATACGTCTCCAACTTATCTACATTTTTTTATTGTTCCATGCTATTATATTATCCATCAAGGATGTTTTATATGCATTTATATGCTATTTTATATGATTTTTGGGACTAACCTATTAACCTAGAGCCCAGTGCCAGTTTCTGTTTTTCCTTGTTTTTGAGTTCTACAGAAAAGGAATACCAAACGAAGTCCAATTAACGTGCCAATTTTGGATGATTTTTTATGGACCAAAAGAAGCCCCAGAGTAAAATAGTTGGGCCAGAAGAGTCCTGAGCCGTCCACGAGATAGGAGGGCAAGCCCCGGGGGGTAGGGCGCGCCCTCCACCCTCGTGGACGACTCGGAGATCCCCCCCCCCTAATGTGAGACCGACACCAAAAATTCCTATAAATACAGAAACCTCCAAAAAATAACCTAGATCGGGAGTTCTGCCGCCGCAAGCCTCCATAGCCACCGAAAACCAATATAGACCCGTTTTGGCACCCTGTCGGAGGGGGGATCCCTCTCCGGTGGCCATCTTCATCATCCCGGCACTCTCCATGATGAGGAGGGAGTAGTTCACCCTCGGGGCTGAGGGTATGTACCAGTATCTATGTGTTTGATCTCTCTCTCTCTCGTGTTCTTGATTTGGCACGATCTTAATGTATCGCAAGCTTTGTATTATAGTTGGATCTTATGATGTTTCTCCCCCTCTATCTCCTTGTGATGAATTGAGTTTCCCTTTGAAGTTATCTTATCGGATTGAGTCTTTAAGGATTTGAGAACACTTGATGTATGTCTTGCATGTGCTTATCTGTGGTGACAATGCGATATTCACATGATCTACTTGATGTATGTTTTGGTGATCAACTTGCAGGTTCAGTGACCTTGTGAACTTATGCATAGGGTTTGGCACATGTTTTCATCTTGACTCTCCACTAGAAACTTTGGGGCACTCTTTGAAGTTCTTTGTGTTGGTTGAATAGATGAATCTGAGATTGTGTGATGCACATCGTATAATCATACCCACGGATACTTGAGGTGACATTGGAGTATCTAGGTGACATTAGGGTTTTGGTTGATTTGTGTCTTAAGGTGTTATTCTAGTATGAACTCTAGGATAGATCGAACGGAAAGAATAGCTTCGTGTTATTTTACTACGGACTCTTGAATAGATCGATCAGAAAGGATAACTTTGAGGTGGTTTCATACCGTATAATAATCTCTTTGTTTGTTCTCCGCTATTAGTGACTTTGGAGTGAGTCTTTGTTGCATGTTGAGGGATAGTTATATGATCCAATTATGTTATTATTGTTGAGAGAACTTGCACTAGTGAAAGTATGAACCCTAGGCCTTGCTTCTTAGCATTGCAATACTGTTTACGCTCATTTTTACCACTCTCTACCTTGCTGTTTTTATATTTTCATATTACACGAACCTTTATCTACCATCCATATTGCACTTGTATCACCATATCTTCACCGAACTAGTGCACCTATGCAATTTACCATTGTATTGGGTGTGTTGGGGACACAAGAGACTCTTTGTTATTTGGTTGCAGGGTTGTTTGAGAGAGACTATCTTCATCCTACGCCTCCCACGGATTGATAAACCTTAGGTCATCCACTTGAGGGAAATTTGCTACTGTCCTATAAACCTCTGCACTTGGAGGCCCAACAACATCTACAAGAAGAAGGTTGTGTAGTAGACATCAACTCATTTGTTGACTAAGTTGACAAAGCCATCCGTCTGCATCAACTTAGTAGGCCCACAAGTCAGGCTCCCACAATGGTGGGTCACAGCAGGCAGGGGGATTATTCATTTTTTGTGCGTAATAAGGAGGCACTTCCTTGCGTGCGAAGATATAGCCGGTGGGTCCGAGCTGTCAGTGGGAGTATTCATTCTTTGTGGCGTAATAAGGAGGTAAGTACTTGCTTGCGTGCGGCCATGGACCATGTGGGACTAATTGTCAGCCTCTCCATGTACATCCCTCTTCCGATGTTGTCGTTTGTTGACAAAGTTGACCACGCCATGCTAAGAACACCAGCACAATGGACGACGGCGAGACCCAGGAAGGGAATGACTCGGAGGCAGTGAAGCCATAGCAGTGGAGGGATGTGGGTATATAGAGGGATGGCCTGGCCAGTGGTGGGAGTAGTAGGGGGTGTGAGGCCTGCGCGGCAGCACAACCGGCCACGGGAGGTGGGAGCAGGCGGTCCCGCCGGCACTGGATTTGGCGGCTAGAGCAAGAAGATCAGAGATTGAAGAAACACGATAGTCATTGGATTGACATCCAACGGTTACATCTGCTAGAATCGTTTGTTGACGTATATAATAAGTAAAAAAATCTTGCATATGCGTCAACTTAATAGTCCCACAAGTCAGACCATTCCCTATTTTTTAATAATTTATATATAGCTCATTGCAACTTCTTATGAAATTTATTGCAGTCCATTTTTTTGTTGGCCAGGGCCAGGGTTAAAAATTTAAACAAATTTTTGCATATTTCTATGGGTTCCAAACTATTTTTAATACCGAAATGTCGAGCCCGATTTAAAGTACTTTCAAGATATATTTAAATTAGGTTAAGCCCCAGTGAAATAGGAATCTGAAAATATGAAAAAAAATTCAGAAATTATAAAGTAATTGCCAATTTGTCATCTATTTTTATATTTACAACCCATTTCATATTACCTTCAAGATTTGCAGGCGTCCTGAAAGAGTGGGCTGGTCATATGGTGAACATAAAATATAAGCCTGCGCTAGACGGGCCACAGCCCAGTTGAAACCCTGCGCCGTCTCAACAATAAAAAAATGCTGCTCGAGCAGCTATGTCCCAGGTGTTAGCCTGATGACCCACAAGTATAGGGGATCTATAGTAGTCCTTTCGATAAGTAAGAGTGTCGAACCCAATGAGGAGCAGAAGCAAATGCTAAGCAGTTTTCAATAAGGTATTCTCTGCAAGCACTGAAATTATTGGTAACAGATAGTTTTGTGATAAGGTAATTTGTAATGGGTAACAAGTAATATAAGTAAATAAGGTGCAGCAAGATGGCCCAATCCTTTTTGTAGAAAAGTACATGCCTGGACAAACTCTTATATAAAGTAAAGCGCTCCCGAGGACACATGCGAATTATCGCCAAGCTAGTTCTAATCACGCTCATATGATTCATGTTCATTACTTTGATAATTTGATATGTGGGTGGACCGGTGCTTGGGTACTTCCCTTCCTTGGACAAGTATCCCACTTATGATTAACCCCTCTTGCAAGAATCCGCAACTACAAAAGAAGTATTAAGGTAAACCTAACCATAGCATGAAACATATGGATCCAAATAAGCCCCTTATGAAGCAACGCATAAACTAGGGTTTAAGCTTCTGTCACTCCAGCAACCCATCATCTACTTATTACTTCCCAATGCCTTCCTCTAGGCCCAAACAATGGTGAAGTGTCATGTAGTCGACGTTCACATGACACCACTAGAGGAGAGACAACATACATCTCATCAAAATATCGAACGAATACCAAATTCACATGACTACTTATAGCAAGACTTCTCCCATGTCCTCAGGAACAAACGTAACTACTCACAAATAATATTCATGTTCATAATCAGAGGGGTATTAATATGCATAAAGGATCTGAACATATGATCTTCCACCGTATAAACCAACTAGCATCAACTACAAGGAGTAATCAACACTACTAGTAACCCACAGGTACCAATCTAAGGTTTGAAGACAAAGATTAGATACAAGAGATGAACTAGGGTTTGAGATGAGATGGTGCTGGTGAATATGTTGATGAAAATTGACCCCCTCCTGATGAGACGATCGATGGTGATGATTTCCCCCTCCCGGAGGGATGTTTCCCAGGCAGAACAGCTCCGCCGGAGCCCTAGATTGGTTCCGCCAAGGTTCCGCCTCATGGCGGCGGAGTTTCGTCCCGAAAGCTTTCTTATGATTTTTCCCAGACGAAAGACTTCATATAGCAGAAGATGGGCACCGGAGGCCTTCCGGGGGGCCCACGAGACAGGGGGCGTGCCCAGGGAGTAGGGGGCGCCCCCACCCTCATGGCCAAGGTGTGGGCCCCCTCTGGTTGATTCTTTTGCCAATATTTTTTATATATTCCAAAACGCGCTCCCGTGAAGTTTCAGGACTTTTGGGGTTGTGCAGAATAGGTCTCTAATATTTGCTTCTTTCCAGCCCAGAATTCCAGCTGTCGGCATTCTCCCTCTTTATGTAAACCTTGTAAAATAAGAGAGAATAGGAATAAGTATTGTGACATAATTTGTAATAAGCCCATAATGCAATAAATAATGATATAAAAGCATGATGCAAAATGGACGTATCAACTCCCCCAAGCTTAGACCTTGCTTGTCCTCAAGCGGAAGCCGATATCGAAAAATATGTCCACATGTTTAGAGATAGAGGTGTCGATAAAATAAAATATGGACATGAGGGCATCATGATCATTCTTAGAACAGCAACATATATATATATATTGTCATATGATTTCTTATGCTAAAGTAACAAGTCATTCACAATTTCAAGTATGAATCAGAAACTTCATTGAAAATTAACAACCTATAATCTCAGTCATTGAAGTAATTGCAATTTATCATAACATCGGAAAGAGTCAATATAAGATCTTTTCAGCAAGACCACATACTCAACTATCATTTAGTCTTTCACAATTGCTAACAGTCATGCAATATTTATGGGTATGAAGTTTTAATCTGACACAGAGAAAGATAAGGGCTTATAGTTTTGCCTCCCAACCTTTTACCTCAAGGGCAATGTCAACAATAATAGTTCATGAAAACTCACATCCAATTAGCTATATATATCAGGATCTTTCCAACACACAGTGCTTGCCAAAGGATAAAATGTAAAATGGAAAGGTGAAACTCACAATGACTCTTGTATAAAGTATAAGACAAGAATAAAAGATAGGACCTTCGCAGAGGGAAGTAGAGGTTGTCATGTACTTTTATGGTTGGATGCACAAAATCTTAATGCAAGAGAACGTCACTTTATATTGCCACCTATGATATGGACCTTTATTATGCAGCCCATCGCTTTTATTTCTTCCACATCACAAGATCGTATAAAGCTTATTTTCTCCACACTAATAAATCATACATATTTAGGGAGCAATTTTTATTGGTTGCAACAATGACAACTTACTTGAAGGATCTTACTCAATCCATAGGTAGATATGGTGGACTCTCATGGCAAAACTGGGTTTAAGGATATTTGGAAGCACAAGTAGTATCTCTACTTGGTGCAAATAATTTGGGTAGCATGAGAGGGAAAGGCAAGCTCAACATGTTGGATGATCCATGAAAATATAATTTATTTCGGATGTAAGAAAACATAACCAATTACGTTGTCTTCCTTGTCCAACATCAACCTTTTAGCATGTCATATTTTAATGAGTGCTCACAATCATAAAAGATGTCCAAGATAGTATATTTATATATGAAAACCTCTCTTTCTTTATTACTTCCTATTAATTGCAACGATGACCAAAACTATGTTTGTCAATTCTCAACAACTTTTGTTCATCACACTCTTTATATGTGAAGTCATTACTCTCCATAAGATCCTTATGATCACTTTATTTCTTTTTATTCTTTCTCTTTTATTTTATTTTTATTCCCTCGAGATCATAGCAAGATAGCAAAGCCCTTGACTCAACAATAATCTTTATTATATATAGCTCACGAACTCGATTACATAGAAGGATCATAAAGTAAAACTCAAAACTAGATCATACTAAAACTTTATTCTACTAGATCAAGATATTACTAAAAGGATCGAACTAAGAAAAAAGATGGTAAAGATAAGGTGTGATGGTGATACGATACCGGGGCACCTCCCCCAAGTTTTGGAAGTTGCCAAGGGGAGTGCCCATACCCATGTGTTTATGTCTCTTTCTTTGGGGTGGTGATGGTGATATTGATGACAATTGTGCCTTCAGCTTTTTCATGTTGTAATTGAGAAGAGCGATCTCCTCCTTTAAATCATCGACCTCTGATTCCAGCTTCATGATTTTGTCACATAAATCTCCTTTGCTTTTCTGCCGAAATCGATAAGGACTAGATCGTTTATTAGACAGTTTAGCCCTCTTAGGCATACTAGAGTTCTTGAACTTCACGTGCATATCCCCAGGTTGAGGTAAAAGAACATCCTCCTCCTCCGAGCTTGAATCATTGATCATCCTCAAATGATCATCCTCCTCATCATCCATAGTTCGACCACAAGGAGATTGGTCCCCATAGGTCTTTGGGTCAGCAATGAGATGTGAGACATAGCTCTCTCTGTCGGAGTCTTGAGATGACATCTTGCTCTAAATGTGCAGCAAAAACATCTCGAAACAAAGATAGAGGATATTTGCATGGTACGGTGGTCAAAACCTTCAGGAGATTATATAATGAATTTTTACTGACCAAAAGAAGTATCATGCAAGAAAACAGAGTCCGGAGGGCACACGAGGTGCCCACGAGGCAGGGGGGGCGTGCCCTCCACCCTCGTGGATGCCTCGTGTCCCTTTCAGACTACTTCTTATTTTCCTAATTTCTTAAATATTCCAAAACGGAGAAAAATTGCTATTAGAACTGTTTTGGAGTCGGTTTACTTACCGTACCTCATATCTATTCCTTTTTGGAGTCTGAAATGTACTGGAAAGTGTCCTTTATGTATTCCTCTGGGGTTATGGTTTCAATAAAATTAGTTTCAACATTTATAGGATTACCTGAGATATAATGTTTGATTCTTTGACCGTTCACCACACTCGGATTTGTGCCTTCGAAGTTGTTGATTTTTATGGCACTAGAATGATAGACCTCCTCGATTATGTAAGGACCTTCCCATTTAGAGAGGAGTTTGCCTGCAAAAAATCATACACGGGGGTTGTATAGCAACACAAAATCACCTACATTAAACTCACGCTTTTGTATCCTTTTGGCATGCCTTCTTTTAACTTTTTCTTTAAACAGTTTGGCATTCTCATAAACCTGGGTTCTCCATTCACCAAGTGAGTTAATGTCAAAAAGCCTCTTCTCACCGGCAAGTTTGAAATCATAATTGAGGTCTTTAATGGCCCAATATGCCTTATGTTCTAGTTCTAGAGGTAAGTGACATGCTTTTCCATAAACCATTTTATACGAAGATATACCCATAGGATTTTTATATGAAGTTCTATAGGCCCATAAAGCATCATCAAGTTTCTTGGACCAATTTTTTCTAGATCTATTAACAGTCTTTTGCAAAATTAGCTTAAGCTCTCTATTACTTAGTTCTACTTGACCACTAGACTGCGGGTGATACGGAGATGGAATTCTATGATTAACATCATACTTAGCAAGCATCTTACAAAAAGCACCATGAATAAAATGTGAACCACCATCAGTCATTAAGTATCTAGGGACTCCAAACCTCGGAAAAATAACTTCTTTAATCATCTTAATAGAGGTGTTATGATCAGCACTACTAGTTGGAATAGCTTCTACCCACTTAGTAACATAATCAACAGCATCTAAAATATGTGTATACCCATTAGAGGAAGGAAACGGTCCCATATAATCAAAGCCCCAAACATCAAATGGTTCGATAACAAGTGAATAATTCATAGGAATTTCTTGACTTCTACTAATATTACCAATTCTTTGACATCGATCACAAGACAAGACAAACTTACGGGCATCTTTGAAGAGAGTAGGCCAATAAAAACCGGATTGCAATACCTTATGTGCAGTTCTATCTCCAGCATGGTGTCCTCCATAAGCCTCGGAGTGAAACTTGCGTAGGATTTGTTCATGTTCATGCTCAGGTACACAATGTTTAATAACACCATCTACTCCTTCTTTATAAAGGTGTGGGTCATCCCAGAAGTAATGTCTTAAATCATATAAAAACTTTTTATTTTGCTGGTATGTGAAACTAGGTGGTGTAAATTTAGCAACAATATAATTAGCATAATCAGCATACCATGGAGTAGTATGAGAAGCACTTATGACAGCTAATTGTTCATTAGGAAAGCTGTCATTAATAGGTAGTGGGTCACCAAGAACATTCTCTAACCTAGACAAGTTGTCTGCAACAGGGTTCTCAGCTCCCTTTCTATAGATAATATGCAAATCAAATTCATGTAGCAAGAGAACCCATCTAATAAGTCTAGGTTTAGCATCTTTCTTTTCCATAAGATATTTAATAGCAGCATGATCAGTGTGAACAGTTACTTTAGAATCAACAATATAAGGTCTGAACTTATCACAAGAAAATACAACTGCTAATTTTTTCCAGTAGTAGCATAATTTCTCTGGGCATTGTCTAGAGTTTTACTAGCATATTGGATAACATTTAATTTCTTATCAACTCTTTGTCCTAGAACAACACCTACATCATAATCACTAGCATCACACATAATTTCAAAGGGTAAATTCCAATCAGGTGGCTGAACAATAGGTGCAGAAATCAAGGCTTTCTTATGTATTTCAAATGCTTCTACACAATCATCATCAAACACAAAAGGAACATCTTTTTGTAAGAGATTAGTCAGAGGCCTGGAAATTTTAGAGAAGTCCTTAATGAACCTCCTATAAAAACCGGCATGACCAAGGAAACTTCTTATACCTTTAATGTCCTTAGGACACGGCATCTTTTTAGTAGCATCAACCTTAGCTTTATCAACTTCAATACCTCTTTCAGAAATTTTATGCCCCAAGACAATACCTTCATTAACCATAAAGGGGCACTTCTCCCAATTCAAGACAAGATTAGTTTCTTCACATCTATGCAAAACTCGATCAAGATTGCTTAAGCAATCATCAAAAGAAGTTCCATATACGGAGAAATCATCCATGAAAACCTCAACAATCTTTTCACAAAAGTCAGAGAATATAGCAGTCATACATCTTTGAAAGGTACCAAGTGCATTACATAAACCAAAAGGCATACGTCTATAAGCAAAGGTACCGAAAAGGGCAAGTACAAGTTGTCTTTTATTGATCCTCTTTTGACACAGGTATTTGAGAGAAACCAGAATAACCATCTAGAAAGCAAAAATGTGTATGTTTGGATAATATTTATAGCCTTCGATCAATAAAAGGTAAAGGGTAATGATCCTTTTTAGTAGCTTTATTTAATTTGCGGAAGTCAATTACCATTCTATAGCCTCTAAAAATTATTTGGGGGATCAATTCATCTTTATCATTAGGAACAACAGTAATACCTCCCTTCTTAGGGACACAATGGACACGACTTACCCACTGACTATTAGCAACGGGATAAATTATACCTGCCTCCAGAAGCTTTAGTATTTCTTTTCTTACCACTTCTTTCATCATAGGATTTAACCGTCGTTGGTGATCAACAACCGGTTTTGTGTCTTTCTCCAATTTTATTTTGTGCTGGCATAGAGTGGGACTAATGCCCTTAAGATCATCAAGAGTATATCCAATAGCAGCATGGTGCTTCTTCAGAGTTTTCAATAATTTCTTTTCTTCATGCTCTGAAAGGTTAGCACTAATAATAACATGATATATCTTTTTCTCATCAAGATAAGCATATTTAAGAGTATCAGGCAATGGTTTAAGCTCAAACACGGGATCACCCTTGGGTGGAGGAGGATCCCCTAGGATTTCAACATGCAAGTTGTGTTTCAAAATAGGTCCCTATTTAAAGAATACTTCTTCTATTTCCCTTCTTTCATTCATAAACATATCATTTTCATGGTCGAGCAAATATTGTTCTAAAGGATCATTAGGAGGCACGGCAATAGAAGCAAGACCAATAATTTCATCTTTACTAGGAAATTCTTTATCATGGGGTTGTCTATGAAATTTAGCAAAATTAAAAGCATGAGACATATCCCCTAAACCAACAGAGACAATATCCTTTTTGTAGTCTATCTTAGCATTAACAGTATTCAAGAAGGGTCTACCAAATATAATGGGACAAAAGTCATCTTGTGGGGAACCAAGAACAAGAAAATCAGCAGGATATTTAACTTTCCCACACAAGACTTCAACATCTCTAACAACCCCAACAGGTGAAATAGTATCCCTATTGGCAGGCCTAATTGTAACATCTATCTCTTCTATCTCATCAGGTGCAATATCATGCATAATTTCTTTGTATAATGAATGAGGTATTGCACTTGCACTAGCACCGATATCACATAAGCCATGATAGCAATGATCTCCTATTTGAACAGAAATAACAGGCATGCCTACAACAGGTCTATGTTTATTTCTAGTATCGGGTCTAGCAATTCTTGCAACTTCATCACAGAAGTAAATAACATGCCCATCAATATTATCGGACAGGAGATCCTTAACCATAGCAATAGTAGGTTCAACTTTAATTTGCTCAAAGGGTGTAGATGTTCTAGTATTACTCTTACGAACCACAGTTGAAGCTTTAGCATGATCCTTTATTTTAGTAGGGAAAGGTGGTTTCTCAATATAAGTAGTAGGAACAATAAGATCAACATTATAAGTAATAGTCTTTTCTTCAACTTTAATAGGTGCAACTACTTTTACTTCAACGGGAGGAATATATTTAAACCACTTCTCCTTAGGGAGATCAACATGAGTAGCAAAGGATTCACAGAAAGAAGCTACTATCTCAGAGTCAAGTCCATATTTAGTGCTAAATTCACGGAAAACATTGGTATCCATAAAAGATTTAACACAGTCAAACTTAGGTGTTATACCTGACTCTGTACCTTCATCTAGATCCCAATCTTCAGAGTTGTGTTTAATACTTTCCAATAAGTCCCATTTGAATTCAATAGTCTTCATCATAAAAGAACCAGTACAAGAAGTATCGAGCATGGAGCGATTATTGAGAGAAAGCCAAGCATAAAAAATTTGAATAATAATTTCTCTTGAGAGATCATGATTGGGGCATGAATATAACATTGACTTAAGCATCCGCCAAGCTTGAGCAATGCTTTTTCCTTCGCGAGGCCAAAAATTATATATATAATTACGACCACGATGAACCAGATGCATAGGATAAAACATCTGATGAAATTCTGATTTCAATCGGTTGTAGTTCCATGATCCCATATCATCACATAGCCTAAACCATGTCAATGCCTTTCCCTTCAAAGATAAAGGGAAGACCTTCTTCTTGATAACATCCTCGGGCATACCTGCAAGCTTAAGTAATCCAAAAACTTCATCCACATAGATTAGGTGCAAACGGATGTAATGTTCCATCACCTGTGAAAGGATTAGCTAGAAGTTTCTCTATCATACCCGAAGGAATTTCAAATTAGACATTTTCAGTAGGTTCAGTAGATTGAGGAGCAACTCATTGCTCTACTGGTCGGTGTGAAGATACCCCGAACAAGCCCCTCAAAGGATTACTTTCCATAGTAACAAGTGACAGTAAATTTCAGCACACTATATATTTTTTTCCTTACCAAATTCCACCTACCAAAGGCGCTTCACTCCCCGGCAATGGTGCCAGAAAAGAGTCTTGATGACCCACAAGCATAGGGGATCTATAGTAGTCCTTTCGATAAGTAAGAGTGTCGAACCCAATGACGAGCAGAAGGAAATGATAAGCAGTTTTCAGTAAGGTATTCTCTGCAAGCACTGATATTATTGGTAACAAATAGTTTTGTGATAAGGTAATTTGTAGCGGGTAACAAGTAATAAAAGTAAATAAGGTGCAGCAAGATGGCCCAATCCTTTTTGTATCAAAGGACAAGCCTGGACAAACTCTTATATAAAGGAAAGCGCTCCCGAGGACACATGAGAATTATCGTTAAGCTAGTTTTCATCACGCTCATATGATTCGCGTTCGTTACTTTGATAATTTGATATGTGGGTGTACCGGTGCTTGGGTACTGCCCTTCCTTGGACAAGCATCCCACTTACGATTAACCCCTCTTGCAATCATCTGCAACTACAAAAGAAGTATTAAGGTAAACCTAACCGTAGCATGAAACATATGGATCCAAATCAGCCCCTTACGAAGCAACGCATAAACTAGGGTTTAAGCTTCTATCACTCCAGCAACCCATCATCTACTTGTTACTTCCTAATGCCTTCCTCTAGGCCCAAACAATGGTGAAGTGTCATGTAGTTGACGTTCACATGACACCACTAGAGGAGAGACTACATACATCTCATCAAAATATCAAACGAATACCAAATTCACATGACTACTTATAGCAAGACTTCTCCCATGTCCTCAGGAACAAACATAACTACTCACAAATCGTATTCATGTTCATAATCAGAGGGGTATTAATATGCATAAAGGATCTGAACATATGGTCTTCCACATAATAAACCAACTAACATCAACTACAAGGAGTAATCAACACTACTAGTAACCCACAGGTACCAATCTGAGGTTTGGAGACAAAGATTGGATACAAGAGATGAACTAGGGTTTGAGATGAGATGGTGTTGGTGAAGATGTGGATGAAGATTGACCCCCTCCCGATGAGAGGATCGATGGTGATGACTTCCCCTTCCCAGAGGGATGTTTCCCTGGCAGATCAGCTCCGCCGGAGCCCTAGATTGGTTCCGCCAAGGTTCCGCCTCGTGGCTATGGAGTTTCGTCCCGAAAGATTACTTATGATTTTTTCCTGGACGAAAGACTTCATATAGCAGAAGATGGGCACCGGAGGCCTGCCAGGGGCCCACGAGACAGGTGGCGCGCCTAGGGGGTAGGGCGCGCCCCCCACCCTCGTGGCTAGGGTGTGGGCCCCCTCTGGTTGATTCTTTTGCCAATATTTTTTATATATTCCAAAACGTGCTCCCGTGAAGTTTCAGGACTTCTAGAGTTGTGCAGAATAGGTCTCTAATATTTGCTCCTTTCCAGCCCAGAATTCCAGTTGCCGGCATTCTCCCTCTTTATGTAACCCTTGTAAAATAAGAGAGAATAGGCATAAGTATTGTGACATAATGTGTAATAATAGCCCATAATGCAATACATATTGATATAAAAGCATGATGCAAAATGTACGTATCACAACCGATCTTCTGGTGTTATTCTCTTGTCTATTGACTATATACGCTGACAATGTCGTGGGTCCCAGATGTCAAGAAACCACTAGGAGGAAGCATTTTCTTTTTCCATACGCTGACAATGGAGTATATATAACAAAAAATGAGGAACTTCCTCGCGTCCAGCCATGGACATGGTGGGCCCCTACTGACATCCTCTCCACGTACAGTACTCTGCCGATTCCTGTTATTTGTTGACCATGTTGACAATGCAAGAGGGCGGCACCGTGGCGAGCGCACCAAAGCGCGCGGAAGACGACGGTGAGGCCTCGGACGTCGGCGTTGACGATTTAGGAGAGATGGGGCGGCGATGCGTGCGCTGAGGTGCAGCCAGCCGTGGGAGGCAGAAGCAGACAGCCCCGCCGGTGCTGGTTTGGTTTTGGCGGCTGGAGGAAGACTGGACTGAAGTAACATGAAAAACTGTAAAAGCAACAGGCATACTTAACAATCTTAATTGAAACTAGCAGGGGCACTTAACAACCATAGCTGAAAGAAGTATGAGTACTTATACAGGTTCAAGCGTACAAAACATGCCTCGAACAGTGCTACTTTTCCTACAGTTAACCAAGGGTGAGGCCGCCAAGCCCCAGGACAAGGCCCAGGTGCCACCCTGTGCATCCACAACCTTCTAAGAGCGGCTTCATCTCGCAATGTGGTTAATAAACAGTATATTCGCTTTAGAGCCATGGAAAAGCAGGAACATAATCTTCTGTCCTATTCTCCAAGATGGACGGGCCTTCATTTTTTTAGACCACCCATGAATAAGTATCTTTTCACCTCCAAGGGGAATGGAGTAGGTCGACATAAACATCATGTTGTGACCAAGCGCAAGTCTGACCCGACCATGGTCAGACATCTGTATAGGAACAATAGAACTGGGCAGTTTCTGATTCAAGAAGATCACAGCTATAAAACTGTGTATAAGCAAGAGTTTACGAACAACATATATAACAAAAAATAGCTCGTACCATAGATTTCTCGACACAGTTGGACCTGTTCAACGAGTGCAGTAGTGGCACACATATCCCACGTGGCCTTCCACCCTTGAAACGCCCCACAAGGACCTCAAGACGATCAATAAAGTGTAGGAACTTGTGGATGTCATCCCAGTCAACTTCAGTGCCATCAGTAACGGCCGATTTCTTACAGAATAACAAACGAGTAGCCTGTTTAACTTCGAAAAAACCTACATGTGCCACCAATTATAAGAAAATATTAGTTAGAAGTAGCATCTTCGTGAGAGATTCGTTGCTACTTCTAAAGTTAAATTGTGATTAGTTAGACAGAATAGGTGGATTAAGAAGTGATCGAGGCAACAAGGAAGAACTAGATACAAAACTAACATGGATGAACAATTGGAACAACGTTGGGGGTGGAAGATCGCAGTGAAGCTGAGACCATATTTTGCTATTTCCATCAACATTCGTGCGCCAACTTTCAGTCCGTAACACTTGAGAAAGTTTATCCAAGTTCGACCATAAAAAAAGCAGCGATCTTCTTGGTTCATGAACCCAACTCAGAACTTATATCCATGGCTTGTCTTCACTGTGACCATTAAACTGGTGTATTCAGTTATGGCAAGGCCGAGCATCTTGAGTACATGTGTTCTGGCAGAGCAAGGAATGCACTACAGGAAAAATAATATGAGAACACAATGTATTCTCTATCCAAATCTAGAAATAATTTCCTCCTTCATGTCAGTGTTGACCATGGTACTAGTACCTTTTATCCAAATATAGCAATACAAATTTCCAAATTAGTCGACAGCTGATACGTCTCCGTCGTATCTATAATTTTTTATTGTTCCATGCCAATATTCTACAACTTTCATATACTTTTGGCAACTTTTTATACTATTTTTGGGGACTAGCATATTGATCCAGTGCCTAGTGCCAGTTCCTGTTTTTTGCATGTTTTATGTTTCGCAGAAACCCCATATCAAACGGAATCCAAACGGGATAAAAACGGACGGAGAATAGTTTTGGAATATTTGGAGAATATGGGAAGAAAATCAACGTGAGACGGTGCCCGAGGGAGCCACGAGGCAGGGGCGTGCCCCACCCCCTGGGCGCGCCCCTGACCCTCGTGGGACCCTCGTAAGGCGGTTGATGCTATTTTTTGCCGCAAGAAAGCTAATTTTCAGGAAAAAATCTTGGCGAAGGTTTCGGTCCAATCGGAGTTACGGATCTCCATATATATACGAAACGGTGAAAGGGCAGACTGAGAGAACGCAGAAACAGAGAGAGACAGAGAGACAGATCCAATCTCGGAGGGGATCTTGCCCCTCCCATGCCATGGAGGCCAAGGACCAGAGGGGAAAACCTTTTCCCATCTAGGAAGGAGGTCAAGGAAGAAGAAGAAGAAGGGGCCCCCTCTCCCCTTCTCTTCCGGTGGCGCCGGAACGCTGCCGTGGCCACCATCATCATCACCGCAATCTACACCAACACCTTTGTCACCTTCACCAACATCTCCATCACCTTCCCCCATCTATCTACATCAGTCCACTCTCCCGCAACCCGTTGTACCCTCTAATTGAACATGGTGCTTTATGCTTCATATTATTATCCAATGATGTGTTGCCATCCTATGATGTCCGAGTAGATTTTTGTTGTCCTGTCGGTGGTTGATGAATTGCTATGCTTGATTTAATTTTCTTGTGGTTATGTTGCTATCCTTTGGTGCCCATCATATGAGAGCGCGCGTGGATCACACCATAGGGTTAGTTGTATGTTGATAGGACTATGTATTGGAGGGAAGAGTGACAGAAGCTTCAACCTAGCATAGAAATTGATGCATACGGGATTGAAGGGGGACCAATATATCTTAATGCTATGATTGGGTTTTACCTTAATGAATGTTGGTAGTTGCGGATGCTTGCTAATAGTTCCAATCATAAGTGCATAGAATTCCAAGTTAGGGATGACATGCTAGCAGTGGCCTCTCCCACATAAAACTTGCTATCAGTCTAGTAACGTAGTCAATTGCTTAGGGACAATCTCACAACTCCAACCACCACTTTTCAACACTCGCTATAATAACTTTATTGCTTCTTTATCTAAACAGCCCCTAGCTTTTATTTACGTGCTATTTATTATCTTGCAAACCTATCCAAAAACACCTACAACGTACTTCTAGTTTCATACTTGTTCTAGGTAAAGGAACGTTAAGCATGCGTAGAGTTGTATCGGTAGTCGATAGAACTTGAGGGAATATTTGTTTTACCTTTAGCTCCTCGTTGGGTTCGACACTCTTACTTATTGAAAGAGGCTACAATTGATCCCCTATTCTTGTGGGTCATTATGACCTTTTTCTGGCGCCGTTGCTGGGGAGTCATAGGGTGGGGTGAATATTCTCGTGTGTGCTTGTTTGTTTTATCACTAAGTAAATTTTATTTGTTGTTCTTAGTTGTTTTCTATCTTTAGTTATGGGTAGGAAACGCAAAATACCAAAAAAAATTGTTGTACCTACTGAACCAATGGTTGAAGAACCACTCAAAATCTATCACACTCCTGAAGCTTACTACTTGGATCATCTCCGATCCCTATGTGCTCGTGCTGAAACCCCAACTAGCTTAGTTGAGGGAAAATCTTTAGATGAGCATGCTTGTTATGTGAGACACCGCATATCTGAAAAAGGGCAACGTTTATTGGATCAAATTCATCGTTTGCAATGCTATGCTTGGAATTTATGCGAAATAGATGATATTACTTGTTGTTCTGAAGACCCTAAGAAACACCTTGCCTACCAATGTTTGTTTAGTGATAATGGAATCGTATCTTCTTATGCTAAGGGTGTTTATAATTACTACGATGTTCAACAAATTGAAGAATTTGTTGCTTTTAAGGGTGCTTATGAAATTGCTTCTTTGATTGAAAAGTATGATGCTACTCTTTACAAATCTGAAAATTTTTCCATACTTGAATATTGTTATGATAATTATGCTTCTAATGCCTATGTGAAACCATATATTGAGGACTCCTCCGCTGTCCAAGAAGAGATTAATATTTTGCAGGAGTCTATGGAAGAAGAAATTGATGAAACTGTGTGCTCATTGGATGAAAAAGATGATGAGGAGAGCGAAGAAGAAAAGGAGGAAGAGCAGATTAGCTACCCGTGCCCACCTTCTAATGAGAGTAACTCTTCAACTCATACATTGTTTAATTTCCCTTCGTGCTTACCAAAGGATGATTGCTATGATGATTGTCATGATCCTGTTGATTCTCTTGAAATATCCCTTTTTGATGATGCTTGCTATGCCTATGGTGAAGATGCCAATATGAATTATGCTTATGGAGATGAACTTGCTATAGTTCCTTATGTTAAACATGAAATTGTTGCTATTGCACCCACACATGATAGCCATATTATCTTTTTGAATTCTCCCAACTACACTATATCAGAGAAGCTTGCACTTATTAAGGATTATATTTATGGGTTGCCTTTTACCGTTACACATGATGATTTTGATAGATATAATATGCATGTGCTTGTTGCTCCTACTTGTAATTATTATGAGAGAGGTACATCTCCGCCTCTCCATGTTTCCACTATTTATACTATGCATTGGCCTTTACTATGTGTGCATGAATTGTTCTTTTATGACATGCCGATGCATAGGAAGAGAGTTAGACTTTGTTGTTACATGATATATGTTACTTTCTACTCACTACTAAATTACAAATCATTGTTGATTCAAATTGGCTTTGATATACCTTGGGATCCGGGTGGATCCATTACTTGAGCACTATATGCCTAGCTTAATGGTTTTAAAGAAAGCGCTGCCAGGGAGACAACCCGGAAGTTTTAGAGACTCATTTATTTCTTTTGTGTGCTTTTATAAGGTTTAAAAATAAAAATAATGTGCCAAGATTTGCCTTTAGGATGTTTACTTTGCTTGTTGGTTTGTGCGGTGCAGGACAGAAACTGAAGGAAATATGCCCTAGAGGCAATAATAAAGCTATTATTTATTTCCTTATTTCATGATAAATGTTTATTATTTATGCTAGAATTGTATTAACCGGAAACATAATACATGTGTGAATACATAGACTAACATAGTGTCACTAGTATGCCTCTACTTGACTAGCTCGTTAATCAAAGATGGTTAAGTTTCCTAACCATAGACATGAGTTGTCATTTGATTAATGGGATCACATCATTAGAAGAATCATGTGATTGACTTTACCCATTCCGTTAGCTTAGCAATTGATCGTTTAGTATGTTGCTATTGTTTTCTTTATGACTTATACATGTTCCTATGACTATGAGATTATGCAACTCCCGTTTACCGGAGGAACACTTTGTGTGCTACCAAACGTCACAGCGTAACTGGGTGATTATAAAGGTGCTCTATAGGTGTCTCCGAAGGTACTTCTTGAGTTGCATATTTCGAGATTAGGATTTGTCACTCCGATTTTCAGAGAGGTATCTCTGGGCCCACTCGGTAATGCACATCACTATAAGCCTTGCAAGAATTGTAACTAATGAGTTAGTTGCGGGATGATGTATTACGCAACGAGTAAAGAGACTTGCCGGTAACGAGATTGAACTAGGTATTGAGATACCAACGATCGAATCTCGGGCAAGTAACATACCGATGACAAAGGGCACAACGTATGTTGTTATGCGGTTTGACCAATAAAGATCTTTGTAGAATATGTGGGAGCCAATATGAGCATACAGGTTCCGCTATTGGTTATTTACCGGAGACGTGTCTCGGTCATGTCTACATAGTTCTCGAACCCGTAGGGTCCGCATGCTTAAAGTTCAGTGATGATTCGTATTATGAGTTTTTGTGTTTTGATGTACCGAAGGTAGTTCGGAGTCCCGGATGAGATTGGGGACATGACGAGGAGTCTCGAAATGGTTGAGACGTAAAGATCGATATATTGGACGACTATATTCGGACATCGAAAAGTTTTCGAGTGATTCGGGTATTTTTCGGAGTACCGGAGAGTTGCGGGAATTCACCGGGGAGTAGATGGGCCTTATTGGGCTTTAGGGGAAAGAGAGAGGAGAGGCTGTGCGCCCCCCCAAGGCCTAGTCCGAATTGGACTAGGTGGAGGGGCGGCGCCCCCTCCTTCCTTCTCTTCTCTTTTCCCTTTCCTTCTCTCCTACTCCTACTACTTGGAAGGGCTCCTAGTTCTACTAGGAAAGGGGGAATCCTACTCCCGATGGGAGTAGGACTCCCCTAGGGCGCGCCATAGAGAGGGCCAGCCCTCTCCCTCCTCCACTCCTTTATGTACGGGGAGAGGGGAACCCCTTGGAGAGACAACAATTGATCATTGATCTCTTAGCCGTGTGCGGTGCCCCCGTCCACCATAATCCACCTCGATCATATTGTAGCGGTGCTTAGGCGAAGCCCTGCGTCGGTAGCATCATCATCATCGTCACCACGCTATCGTGCTGACGGAACTCTCCTGTGAAGCTTCGCTGGATCGGAGCTCGCGGGACGTCATCGATTTGAACGTGTGTAGAACTCGGAGGTGTCGTGCGTTCGGTACTTGGATCGGTCGGATCGTGAAGACATACGACTACATCAACCGCATTGTGCTAACGCTTCCGCATTTGGTCTACGAGGGTACGTGGACACACTCTTCCCTCTCGATGCTATGCATCACCATGATCCTGTGTGTGCGTAGGAAAATTTTGAAATTACTACGTTCCCCAATAGTGGCATCCAAGCTAGGTTTTATCCGTAGATGTTATATGCACGAGTAGAATACAAGTGAGTTGTGGGCGATACAAGTCATACTGCTTACCAGCATGTCACACTTTGGTTCGGCGGTATTGTTGGATGAAGCGGCCCAGAGTGACATTACACGTACGCTTACGCGAGATTGGTTCTACCGATGTGCTTTGCACACAGGTGGCTGGCGGGTGTTAATTTCTCCAACTTTAGTTGAACCAAGTGTGGCTACGCCCGGTCCTTGAGAAGGTTAAAACAACACTAACTTGATGAACTATCGTTGTGGTTTTGATGCGTAGGTAAGAACGGTTCTTGCTTAGCCCATAGCAGCCACGTAAAACTTGCAACAACAAAGTAGAGGACGTCTAACTTGTTTTTGCAGGGCATGTTGTGATGTGATATGCTCAAGACGTGATGAGATATAAGTTGTTGTATGAGATGATCATGTTTTGTTAAAGTTATCGGCAACTGGCAGAAGCCTTATGGTTGTCTCTTTATTGCATAAGATGCAAGCGCCAAAGAATTGCTTTACTTTATCGCTATGCGATAGCAATAGTTGCAAGAGCAATAGTTGGTGAGACGACCATGTGATGACACATTGATAGAGATCAAGATGATGGAGATCATGTTATCATGCCGGTGACGATATAAATCATGACGGTACTTTGGAGATGGAGATCAAATGCACAAGATGATGATGGCCATATCATGTCACATATTTTGACTGCATGTGATGTTTATCTTTTATTCATCTTATTTTGCTTAGATCGACGGTAGCATTATAATATGATCTCTCACTAAATTTCAAGGTATAAGTGTTCTCCCTGAGTATGCACCGTTGCAAAAGTTCTTCGTGCTGAGACACCACGTGATGATCGGGTGTGATAGGCTCTACGTTCAAATACAACGGGTGCAAAACAGTTGCACACGCAGAATACTTAGGTTAAACTTGACGAGCCTAGCATATGCAGATATGGCCTCGGAACACTGAGACCGAAAGGTTGAGCGTGAATCATATAGTAGATATGATCAACATAGTGATGTTCACCATTGAAACTACTCCATCTCACATGATGACCGGACATGGTTTAGTTGATATGGATCACGTAATCACTTAGAGGATTAGAGGGATGTCTATCTAAGCGGGAGTTCTTTAATAATTTGATTAATTGAACTTTAATTTATCATGAACCTAGTTCTGATAGTATTTGCATATCTATGTTGTAGATCAATAGCTTGCGATGTAGCTCCCCGTTTATTTTTTGATATGTTCCTAGAGAAAACTAAGTTGAAAGATTTTAGTAGAAATGATGCGGATTGGATCCGTGATTTGAGGATTATCCTCATTACTACACAGAAGAATTATGTCTTCGATGCACCGCTAGGTGACACACCTATTCCAGGACCAGATGCAGACGTTATGAACATTTGGCTAGCTGAATATGATGACTACTTGATAGTTTAGTGCACCATGCTTAATGGCTTAGAATCAGGACTTCAAAGACGTTTTGAATGTCATGGACCATATGAGATGTTCCAGGAGTTGAAGTTAATATTTCAAGCAAATACTCGAGTTGAGAGATATGAAGTCTCCAACAAGTTCTATAGCTAAAAGATGGAGGAGAATAGCTCAAGCAGTGAGCATGTGCTCAGATTGTCTGGGTACTACAATCGCTTGAATTAAGTGCGAGTTAATCTTCCAGATAAAATAGTGATTGATAGAATTCTCTAGTCACCATCACCAAGTTAGTAGAACTTCATGATGAACTATAGTATGCAAGGGATGAAGAAAATGATTCCCGAGCTTTTCATGATGATGAAATCGATGAAGGTAGAAATCAAGAAAAGCATCAAGTGTTGATGGTTGACAAGACCACTAGTTTCAAGAAAAAGGCAGAGGGAAGAAGGGGAACTTCAAGAAGAACGGCAAGCAAGTAGCTGCTCAAGTGAAGAAGCCCAAGTCTAGACCTAAGCCTGAGACTAAGTGCTTCTACTACAAAGGGACTGGTCAGTGGAAGCAGAACTGCCCCAAGTATTTGGCGGATAAGAAGGATGGCAAAGTGAACAAAAGTATATTTGATATACATGTTATTGATGTGTACTTTACTAGTGTTTATAGCAACCCCTCAGTATTTGATACTAGTTCAGTTGCTGAGATTAGTAACTCGAAACGGGAATTGCATAATGAACAGAGACTAGTTAAGGGTGAAGTGATGATGTGTGTTCGAAGTGGTTCCAAGATTGATATGATCATCATCGCACACTCCCTATACTTTCGGGATTAGTGTTGAACCTAAATAAATGTTATTTGGTGTTTGCATTGAGCATGAATATGATATGATCATGTTTATTGCAATACTATTATTCATTTAAGTTAGAGAATAATTGTTGTTCTATTTACATGAATAAAACCTTCTATGGTTATACTCCCAATGAAATTGGTTTGTTGGATCTTTATCGTAGTAATACACATATTCATAATATTGAAGCCAAAAGATGCAAAGTTAATAATGACAGTGCAACTTATTTGTGGCAGTGCCATTTAGGTCATATTGGTGTAAAGCGCATGAAGAAAATCCATGCTGATGGGCTTTTGGAATCACTTCATTATGAATCAGTTGATGCTTGCGAACCATGCCTAATGGGCAAGATGACTAAGACTCCGTTCTCCGGAACAATGGAGCGAGCAACAGACTTGTTGGAAATAATACATACTGATGTATGCAGTCCAATGAGTGTTGAGGCTCGCGGCAGGTATCGTTATTTTTCTGACCTTCACAGATGATTTGAGAAGATATGGGTATATCTACTTGAAGAAAGATAAGTCTGAAACATTTGAAAAGTTCAAACAATTTCAGAGTGAAGTGGAAAATCATCATAACAAGAAAATAAAGTTTCTACGATCTGATCGCAGAGGCGAATATTTGAGTTGCGAGTTTGGCCTTCAATTAAAACAATGTGGAATAGTTTCACAAACTCATGCCACCTGGAACACCACAGCGTAATGGTGTGTCCGAACGTCATAACCGTACTTTATTTGATATAGTGCAATCTATGATGTCTCTTACCGATTTACCACTATCGTTTTGGGGTTATGCATTAGAGACAGCTGCATTCACATTAAAAAGGGAACCATCTAAATCCGTTGAGACGACACCATATGAGCTGTGGTTTAGCAAGAAACCTAAGTTGTCATTTCTTCAAGTTTGGGGTTGTGATGCTTATGTGAAAAAGTTTCATCTTGATAAGCTCAAACCCAAGTCGGAGAAGTGCGTCTTCATAGGATACCCAAAATTAACTATTGGGTACACCTTCTACCACAGATCCGAAGGCAAGATATTTGTTGCTGAGAATAGATCCTTTCTAGAGAAGGAGTTTCTCTCGAAAGAAGTGACTGGGAGGAAAGTAGAACTTGATGAGGTAACTGTACCTGCTCCCTCATTGGAAAGTAGTTCATCATAGAAATCTATTTCTGTGACTCCTACACCAACTAGTGAGGAAGCTAATGATGATGATCATGTAACTTCAGATCAAGTTACTACCGAACCTCGTAGGTCAACCAGAGTGAGATCCGCACCAGAGTGGTACGGCAATCCTGTTCTAGAAGTCATGTTAATTGACCATGACGAACCTACGAACTATGAGGAAGCGATGATGAGCAACATTCCGCGAAATGGCTTGAGGCCATGAAATCTGAGATGGGATCCATGTATGAGAACAAAGTGTGGACTTTGGTTGACTTTCCCGATGATCGGTGATACGTCCATTTTGCATCATGCTTTTATATCAATATTTATTGCATTATGGGTTGTTATTACACATTATGTCACAATACTTATGCCTATTCTCTCTTATTTTACAAGGTTTACATAAAGAAGGAGAATGCCAGCAGTTGGGATTCTGGGCTGGAAAAGGAGCAAATATTAGAGACCTATTCTGCACAGCTCCAAAAAGCCCTGAAACTTCACGGATGATGTTTTCCAAACATATAAAAAATATTGAGTGCAAGAACCTCACCAGGGGGGCCACACCCTTCCCACGAGGGTGGGAGGCGCACCCCCCTACCTCGTGGGCCCCCTGGTGGCCCTCCGGAAGCCATCTTCTCGGACGAAACTCCGCCGCGACGAGGCGGAACCTTGGCGGAATCAATCTAGGTCTCTGGCGGAGCTGTTCTGCCGGGGAAACTTCCCTCCCGGAGGGGGAAATCATCGCCATCGTCATCACCAACGCTCCTCTCATCGGGAGAGGGCAATCTCCATCAACATCTTCACCAGCACCATCTCATCTCAAAACCCTAGTTCATCTCTTGTATCCAATTCTTGTCTCCAAGTCCGGGATTGGTGCTAGTAGGTTGCTAGTAGTGTTAATTACTCCTTGTAGTTGATGCTAGTTGGTTTAATTGGTGAAAGATCATATGCTCAGATCCTATATGCATATCAATACCCCTCTGATTATGAACATGTTTATGCTTTGTGAGTAGTTACTTTTGTTCCTGAGGACATGGGAGAAGTCTTGCTATTAGTAGTCATGTGAATTTGGTACTCGTTCAATATTTTGATGAGATGTATGTTGTCTCTCCTCTAGTGGTGTTATGTGAATGTCAACTACATGACACTTCACCATTATTTGGGCCTAGGGGAAGGCATTTGGAAGTAATAAGTAGATGATGGGTTGCTAGAGTGAAAGATGCTTAAACCCTAGTTTATGTGTTGCTTCGTAAGGGGCTGATTTGGATCCATATGTTTCATGCTATGGTTAGGTTTACCTTAATACTTTTGTTGTATTTGCGGATGCTTGCAATAGAGGTTAATCATAAGTGGGATGTTTGTCCAAGTAAGCGCAGCACCCAAGCACCGGTCCACCCACATACCAAATTATCAAAGTACCGAACGCGAATCATATGAACGTGATCAAAACTAGCTTGACGATATTCCCATGTGTCCTCGGGAGCGCTTTACATCATATAAGAGTTTGTCCAGGCTTGTCCTTTGCTACAAAATGATTGGGCCACCTTGCTGCACTTTCTTTACTTTTGTTACTTGTTGCTCGTTACAAATTATCCTATCAGAAAACTATCTTTTACCCCTTATTTCAGTACTTGCAGATAATACCTTGCTAGAAACCGCTTATCATTTCCTTTTGCTCCTCATTGGGTTCGACACTCTTACTTATTGAAAGGACTACGATAGATCCCCTATACTTGTGGGTCATCAAGACTCTTTTTTGGCGCCATTGCCGGGGAGTGAAGTGCCTTTGGTAGGTGGAATTTGGTAAGGAAAAATTCATATAGTGTGCTGAAATTTACTGTCACTTGTTACCATGGAAGGTAATCCTTTGAGGGGCTTGTTCGGGGTATCTTCACCCCGACCATTAGAGCAAAGAGTTGCTCCTCAACCTACTGAACCTAATGAAAATGAATAGGAGAATGAAATGCTTGCTTTGAAGTTCCTTCGGGTATGATAGAAAAACTGCTAGCTAATCCTTTTATAGGAGATGGAACAAAACATCCTGATGAACATTTGATATACGTGGATCAAGTTTGTGGATTATTTAAGCTTGCATGTGTACCCGGAGATGTTGTTAAGAAGAAGTTCTTCCTCTTATCTTTGAGGGGAGATGCATCGACATGGTATAGGCTATGTGATGATATGAGGTCTTGGAATTACAAACGATTGAAATTGGAATTTCATCAGAAGTTTTATCCTATGCATCTTGTTCATCGTGATCGCAATTATATATATAATTTTTGGCCTCGCGAAGGAGAAAGCATCGCTCAAGCCTGGGGGAGGCTTAAATTAATGTTATATTCATGCCCCAATCATGAGCTTTCAAGAGAAATGATTATTCAAAAATTTTATGCTCGGCTTTCTGGTAACAATCGCACCATGCTTGATACTTCTTGTGCTGTCTCTTTTATGATGAAGACTATGGAATTCAAATGTGATTTATTGGAAAGAATTAAACGCAACTCTGAAGATTGGGACCTCGACAATGGTAAGGAGTCGGGTATGACACCTAGTTTTGATTGTGTTAAATCTTTTATGGGTACCGATATTTTTCGTAAATTTAGCACTAAATATGGACTTGACTCTGAGATAGTAGCTTCTTTCTGTGAATCTTTTGCTACTTATGTTGATCTCTCCAAGGAGAAGTGGTTTAAATACCATCCTCCCATAGAAGTAAAAGTAGTTGCACCTATTAAAGTTGAAGAAAATACTATCACTTATAATGATCCTATTGTTCCTACTTCTTATGTTGAGAAACCCCCTTTCCCTGTTAGGATAAAGGATCATACTAAAGCTTCAATTGTGGTTCGTAAAAGCAATACCAAAACATATACACTTCCTGAGCAAGTTAAAGTTAAACCTAATATTGCTATTGTTAAAGATCTCTTGTCTGATAATATAGATGGGCATGTTATTTATTTCTGTAATGAAATTGCTAGAATTGCTAAACCCCGTGATAAAGATAAACCTAGACTTGTGGTAGGCATGCCTTTTATTTCTGTTAAAATAGGAGATCATTGTTATCATGGCTTATGTGATATGGGTGCTAGTGGTAGTGCAATACCTTCTTCCTTATACGAAGAAATTATGCATGAGATTGCACCTGCTTAAATAGAGGATATTGATGTCACAATTAAACTTGCCAATAGAGATACTATTTCACCAATGGGAATTGTTAGAGATGTTGAAGTCTTGTGTGGGAAAACTAAATATCCTGCTGATTTTCTTGTTCTTGTTTCCCCACAAGATAGCTTTTGTCCCATTATATTTGGTCGACCCTTCTTAAACACTGTTAATGCTACCATAGATTGCAAAAGAGATGTTGTTACTGTCGGTTTAGATGATATGACTCATGAATTTAATTTATCTAAATTTAGTAGACAACACCGTGAAGAAGAATTACCTAGTAAGGATGAAATTATTGGTCTTACTTCTATTGCCGTACCTCCTAGTGATCCTTTAGAACAATACTTGCTAGACCATGAAAATGACATGTTTATGAATGAAAGAAGGGAATTAGATGAGGTATTCTTTAAACAGGAACCTATTCTGAAAAACAATTTGCGTGCTGAAATCTTAGGGGATCCTCCTCCACCCAAGGGTGATCCCGTGTTTAAGCTTAAACCGTTACCTAATACTCTTAAATATGCTTATCTTGATGAGAAAAAGATATATCCTGTTATTATTAGTGATAACCTTTTAGAGCATGAAGAAGAGAGATTATTGAAAACTCTGAAGAAGCACCATGCTGCTATTGGGTATACTCTTGATGATCTTAAGGGCATTAGTCCCACTCTATGTCAACATAAAATTAATTTGGAAGAAGATGCTAAACCAGTTTGTGATCATCAACGCTGGCTGAATCCTAAAATGAAATAAGTGGTAAGAAAGGAGATACTAAAGCTCCTTGAGGCAGGTATAATTTATCCCGTTGCTGATAGTCAGTTGGTAAGCCCTGTCCATTATATCCCTAAGAAGGGAGGTATTACTGTTGTTCCTAATGATAAAGATGAACTGATTCCTCAAAGAATTATTGCAGGTTGTAGGATGGTAATTGATTTCCGCAAATTAAATAAGGCTACTAAAAGGATCATTACCCCTTACCTTTTATCGATCAAATGCTAGGAAGATTATCTAAACATACACATTTTGCTTTCTAGATGGTTATTCTGGTTTCTCTCAAATACCTGTGTCAGTCAAAGATCAATCAAAGACTACTTTTACATGCCCTTTTGGTACTTTTTCTTATAGACGTATGCCTTTTGGTTTATGTAATGCACCTGCTACCTTTCAAAGATGCATGATGGTATATTCTATGACTTTTGTGAAAAGATTTGTGAGGTTTTCATGGACGATTTTTCCGTCTATGGATCTTCTTTTGATGATTTCTTGAGCAACCTTGATCGAGTTTTACAGAGATGTGAAGAAACTAATCTTGTCTTGAATTGGGAAAAGTGCCACTTTATGCTGAATCAAGGTATTGTCTTGGGGCATAAAGTTTCTGAAAGAGGTATTGAAGTTGATAAAGCCAAGGTTGATTCTATTGAAAAGATGCCATGTCCCAAGGACATCAAAGGTATAAGAAGTTTCCTTGGTCATGCCGGTTTTTATAGGAGGTTCATTAAGGACTTCTCAAAAATCTCTAGGCCTCTGACTAATTTATTACAAAAAGAAATACCATTTGTTTTTTATGATGATTGTGTAGAAGCATTTGAAATACTTAAGAAAGCATTGATCTCTGCACCTATTGTTCAGCCACCTGATTGGACTTTACCCTTTGAAATTATGTGTGATGCTAGTGATTATGCTATAGGTGCTGTTCTAGGACAAAGAGTTGATAAGAAACTAAATGTTATTCAATATGCTAGTAAAACTCTAGACAATGCTCAAAGAAATTATGCTACTACTAAAAAAGAATTCTTAACAGTTGTATTTGCTTGTGATAAGTTTAGACCTTATATTGTTGATTCTAAAGTAACTATTCACACTAATCATGCTGCTATTAAATATCTTATGGAAAAGAAAGATGCTAAACCTAGACTTATTAGATGGGTTCTCTTGCTACAAGAATTTGATTTGCATATTGTTGATAGAAAAGGAGCTGAGAACCCCGTTGCAGACAACTTGTCTAGGTTAGAAAATGTGCTTGATGAACCACTACCTATTGATGATAGTTTTCCTGATGAGCAATTGAATGTCATAAATGCTTCTCATACTGCTCCATGGTATGCTGATTATCCTAATTACATTGTTGCTAAGTTTATACCACCTAGTTTCACATACCAGCAAAAGAAAAAGTTCTTCTATGATTTGAGGCATTACTTTTGGGATGACCCACATCTTTATAAAGAAGGAGTAGCTGTTGTTATTAGACGTTGTGTACCTGAGCATGAACAAGAACAGATCCTACGCAAGTGTCACTCCGAAGCTTATGGAGGACTCCATGCTGGAGATAGAACTGCACATAAGGTACTGCAATCTGGTTTTTATTGGCCTACTCTCTTCAAAGATGCCCGTAAGTTTGTCTTATCTTGTGATGAATGTCAAAGAATTGGTAATATTAGTAGACATCAAGAAATGCCTATGAATTATTCACTTGTTATTGAACCATTTGATGTTTGGGGCTTCGACTATATGGGACCTTTTCCTTCCTCTAATGGATATACACATATTTTAGTTGATGTTGATTATGTTACTAAGTCGGTAGAAGCTATTCCAACTAGTAGTGCTGATCATAACACTTCTATTAAAATGCTTAAAGAAGTTATTTTTCCAAGATTTGGAGTCCCTAGATATTTAATGACTGATGGTGGTTCACATTTTATTCATGGTGCTTTCCGTAAAATGCTTGCTAAATATGATGTTAATCATAGAATTGCATCTCCTTATCACCCTCGGTCTAGTGGTCAAGTAGAATTGAGTAATAGAGAACTCCACTTAATTTTGCAAAAGACTATTAATTGGTCTAGAAAGAATAGGTCCAAGAAACTAGATGATGCATTTGTTGGGGAACGTAGCAGAATTTTAAAATTTTCTACGCATCACCACGATCAATCTATGGAGTTATCTAGCAACGAGGGAAAAGGGGAGTGCATCTACATACCCTTGTAGATCGCGAGCGGAAGCGTTCAAGAGAACGGGGATGATGGAGTCGTACTCGTCATGATCCAAATCACCGATGACCTAGCGCCGAACGGACGACACCTCCGTGTTCAACACACTTACGGTTGGGAAGATGTCTCCTCCAACTTGATCCAGCAAGGGGGAAGGAGAGGTTGATGGAGATCCAGCAGCATGACGGCGTGGTGGTGGAAGCAATGGCGATCTTGGCAGGGCTTCGCCAAGCTCAGCGAGAGGGAGAGGTGTCACGGGAGGGAGAGGGAGGCGCCAGGGGCTAGGGTGCGGCTGCCCTCCCTCACCCCCACTATATATAGGACCCCTAGGTGGGGCGCCGGCCATTGGAGATCCAATCTCCAAGGGGGGCGGCGGCCAAGGGGGGTGGCTTGCCCCCCAAGCCAAGTGGGGCGCCCCCCACCCCTAGGGTTTCCAACCCTAGACGCAGGGGAGGCCCCACCAGGGGCTGGTTCCCCTCCCACTTCAGCCCATGGGGCCCTCCAGGATAGGTGGCCCCACCCGGTGGACCCCCGGGACCCTTCCAGTGGTCCCGGTACAATACCGATTACCCCCGAAACTTGACTTCCTATATATAAATCTTCACCTCTGGACCATTCCGGAACTCCTCTTGACGTCCGGGATCTCATCCGGGACTCCGAACAACTTTCGAGTTATCGTATACTAATATCTCAACAACCCTAGCATCACCGAACCTTAAGTGTCTAGACCCTACGGGTTCGGGAGACACGCAGACATGACCGAGACGACTCTCCAGTCAATAACCAACAGCGGGATCTGGATACCCATGTTGGCTCCCACATGCTCCTCAATGATCTCATCAGATGAACCATGATGTCGAGGATTCAATCAATCCCGTATACAATTCCCTTTGTCAATCGTACGTTACTTGCCCAAGACTCGATCGTCGGTATACCAATACCTCGTTCAATCTCGTTACCGGCAAGTCACTTTACTCATACCGTAATGCATGATCCCGTGATCAACCACTTGGTCACATTGAGCTCATTATGATGATGCATTACCGAGTGGGCCCAGAGATACCTCTCCGTCCTACGGAGTGACAAATCCCAGTCTCGATTCATGCCAACCCAACAGACACTTTCAGAGATACCCGTAGTGCACCTTTATAGTCACCCAGTTACGTTGTGACGTTTGGCACACCCAAAGCACTCCTACAGTATCCGGGAGTTTCACAATCTCATGGTCTAAGGAAAATGATAATTGACATTTGGAAAAGCTCTAGCAAACGAACTACACGATCTTTGAGATATTCTTAGGATTGGGTCTTGTCCATCACATCATTCTCCTAATGATGTGATCCCATTATCAATGACATCCAATGTCCATAGTCAGGAAACCATGACTATCTTTTGATCAACGAGCTAGTCAACTAGAGGCTCACTAGGGACGTGTTGTGGTCTATGTATTCACACATGTATTACAATTTCCAGATAACACAATTATAGCATGAACTATAGACAATTATCATGAACAAGGAAATATAATAATAACCATTTTATTATTGCCTCTAGGGCATATTTCCAACAGTCTCCCACTTGCACAAGAGTCAATAATCTAGTTACATTGTGATGAATCGAACACCCATAGAGTTCTGGTGTTGATCATGTTTTGCTCTAGGGAGAGGTTTGGTCAACGGATCTTCTACATTCAAGTCCGTATGTACTTTACAAATATATATGTCTCCATTTTGAACACTTTCACGAATGGAGTTGAAGCGACGCTTGATATGCCTGGTCTTCCTGTGAAACCTGGGCTCCTTGGCAAGGGCAATAGCTCCAGTGTTGTCACAGAAGAGAGTCATTGGTCCCGACGCATTGGGAATGACTCCTAGGTTGATAATGAACTCCTTCACCCAGATTGCTTCTTGTGCTGCCTCCGAGGCTGCCATGTACTCCGCTTCACATGTAGATCCCGCCACAACGCTTTGCTTGCAACTGCACCAGCTTAATGCCCCACCATTCAAAATATACACGTATCCGGTTTGTGACTTAGAGTCATCCAGATATGTGTCGAAGCTAGCATCGACGTAACCCTTTACGACGAGTTCTTCGTCACCTCCATAAACGAGAAACATGTCCTTAGTCCTCTTCAGGTACTTCAGGATATTCTTGACCGTTGTCCAGTGTTCCATGTCGGGATTGCTTTGGTACCTTCCTACCAAACTTACGGCAATGTTTACATCAGGTCTGGTACACAGCATAGCATATATGATAGACCCTATGGCCGAGGCATAGGGGACGACACTCATCTTTTCTCTATCTTCTGCAGTGGTCGGGCATTGAGCCGTGCTCAATCTTGTACCTTGCAACACAGGCAAGAACCCCTTCTTTGACTGATCCATATTGAACTTCTTCAATATCTTGTCAAGGTACGTACTCTGTGAAAGACCAATGAGGCGTCTCAATTTATCTCTATAGATCTTGATGCCTAATATGTAAGCAACTTCTCCAGCCCATAGATCGAGCGTTGGAGCTTGCACACCTTGTCAGCATTCTTAGGATCGACAAAACCTTCCGGCTGCATCATATACAATTCTTCCTTAAGGAAACCATTAAGGAATGCCGTTTTGACGTCCATTTTCCATATCTCATAATCATAGAATGCGGTAATTGCTAACATGAGTTCGGACGGACTTCAGCTTTGCTACGGGTGAGAAAGTCTCATCGTAGTCAACCCCTTGAACTTGTCGATAACCCTTAGCGACAAGCCGAGCTTTATAGATGGTTACATTACCATCCGCGTATGTCTTCTTCTTAAAGATCCATTTATTTTCTATGGCTCACCGATCATCGGGCAAGTCAGTCAAAGTCCATACTTCGTTTTCATACATGGATCCTATCTCGGATTTCATGGCTTCCAGCCATTTGTCGGAATCTGGGCCCGCCATCGCTTCTTCATAGTTCGAAGGTTCACCGTTGTCTAACAACATGATTTCCAAGACAGGGTTGCCGTACCACTCTGGTGCGGAACGTGTCCTTGTGGACCTACGAAGTTCAGTAGCAACTTGATCTAAAGTTTCATGGTCATCATCATTAACTTCCTCTCTAGTCGGTGCAGGCACCTCAGGAACATTTTCTTGAGTTGCGCCACTTACCGGTTCAAGAGGTAATACTTCATCAAGTTCTACTTTCCTCCCACTTACTTTTTTCGAGAGAAACTCTTTCTCTAGAAAGGATCCATTCTTGGCAACAAAGATCTTGCCTTCGGATCTGAGGTAGAAGGTATACCCAATAGTTTCTTTAGGGTATCCTATGAAGACGCATTTTTCCGACTTGGGTTCGAGCTTTTCAGGTTGAAGTTTCTTGACATAAGCATCGCATGCCCAAACTTTTAGAAACGACAGCTTAGGTTTCTTCCCAAACCATAATTCATACGGTGTCGTCTCAACGGATTTCGACGGAGCCCTATTTAAAGTGAATGCGGTAGTCTCTAAAGCATAGCCCCAAAATGACAGCGGTAGATCGGTAAGAGACATCATAGATCGCACCATATCCAATAGAGTGCGATTACGACGTTCGGACACACCATTACACTGAGATGTTCCAGGCGGCGTGATTTGTGAAACTATTCCACATTTCCTTAAGTGTGTGCCAAATTCGTGACTCAAGTATTCTCCCCCACGATCTGATCGCAAGAACTTGATTTTCCTATCATGTTGATTCTCAACCTCACTCTGAAATTCCTTGAACTTTTCAAAGGTCTCAGACCTGTGTTTCATTAAGTAGACATACCCATATCTACTCAAGTCATCAGTGAGGGTGAGAACATAATGATAGCCACCGCGAGCCTCAACGCTCATTGGACCGCACACATCAGTATGTATGATTTCCAATAAGTTGGTTGCTTGCTCCATTGTTCCTGAGAATGGAGTCTTGGTCATTTGAGGCATGGTTCGCACATGTCAAATGATTCGTAATCGAGACTCCAAAAGTCCATCTGCATGGAGCTTCTTCATGTGTTTGACACCTATGTGACCAAGGCGGCAGTGCCACAAGTATGTGGGACTATCATTATCAACCTTACATCTTTTGGTATTCACACTATGAATATGTGTAACATTACGCTCGAGATTCATTAAGAATAAACCATTCACCAGCGGAGCATGACCATAAAACATATCTCTCATATAAATAGAACAACCATTATTCTAGGATTTAAATGAGTAGCCATCTCGAACTAAACGAGATCCTGATACAAGTTTATGCTCAAAGCTGGCACTAAATAACAATTATTGAGGTTTAAAACTAATCCCGTAAGTAAATGCAGAGGTAGCGTGCCGACGGTGATCACATCGACCTTGGACCATTCCCGACGCGCATCATCACCTCGTCCTTCGCCAGTCTCCGCTTATTCCGCAGCTCCTGCTTTGAGTTACAAATGTGAGCAACCGCACCGGTATCAAATACCCAGGAGCTACTACGAGTACTGGTAAGGTACACATCAATTACTTGTATATCACATATACCTTTAGTGTTGTCGGCCTTCTTGTCCGCTAAATATTTGGGGCAGTTCCGCTTCCAGTGACCACTTCCCTTGCAATAAAAACACTCAGTCTCGGGCTTGGGTCCATTCTTTGGCTTCTTCCCGGCAGCTTGCTTACCGGGTGCGGCAACCCCCTTGCCGTCCTTCTTGAAGTTCTTCTTACCCTTGCCTTTCTTAAACTTAGTGGTTTTATTAACCATCAACACTTGATGTTCCTTTTTGATCTCCACCCCCTGCATATTGAAGTTCATCACAAAGCTCTTGTAGCTCAGTGGAAGTGACTGAAGGATTCTATCAATGAACGCGTCATCTAGGAGATTAACTCCCAGCTGAGTTAAGCGGTTATGCAACCCAGAAATTTTGAGTATGTGCTCACTGACAGAACTATTTTCCTCCATCTTACAACTGAAGAACTTGTCGGAGACTTCATATCTCTCGACCCGGGCATGAGCTTGGAAAACCATTTTGAGCTCTTCGAACATCTCATATGCTCTGTGTTGCTCAAAACGCTTTTGGAGCCCCAGTTCTAAGCTGTAGAGCATGCCGCACTGAACGAGGGAGTAATCATCAGCACGTGACTGCCAAGCGTTCATAACGTCTTGGTTCTCTGGGATGGGTGCGTCACCTAGCGGTGCTTCTAGGACATAATCTTTCTTGGCAGCTATGAGGATGATCCTCAGGTTCCGGACCTAGTCCGTATAGTTCCTGCCATCATCTTTCAGCTTGGTTTTCTCTAGGAACGTGTTGAAGTAGAGGACAACATGGGCCATTTGATCTACAAGACATATTGTAAAGATTTTGGACTAAGTTCATGATAATTAAGTTCATCTAATCAAATTAATCAATGAACTCCCACTCAGATAGACATCCGTCTAGTCATCTAAGTGAAACATGATCCGAGTCAACTAGGCCGTGTCCGATCATCATGTCAGACGGACTAGTTAACATCGGTGAACATCTTCATGTTGATCGTATCTTCTATACGACTCATGCTCGACCTTTCGGTATTCCGTGTTCCGAGGCCATGTCTGTACATGCTAGGCTCGTCAAGTCAACCTAAGTGTATTGCATGTGTAAATCTGGCTTACACCCGTTGTATTCGAACGTTATAATCTATCACACCCGATCATCACGTGGTGCTTCGAAACAACGAACCTTCGCAACGGTTCACAGTTAGGGGGAACACTTTCTTGAAATTATTACGAGGGATCATCTTATTTAAGCTACCGTCGTTCTAAGCAAATAAGATGTAAAACATGATAAACATCACATGCAATCAAATAGTGACATGATATGGCCAATATCATTTGCTCCTTTTGATCTCCATCTTCGGGGCTCCATGATCATCGTTGTCACCGGCATGACACCATGATCTCCATCATCATGATCTCCATCATCGTGTCTTCTTGAAGTTGTCTCATCATCTATTACTTCTACTACTATGGCTAACGCTTTAGCAATAAAGTAAAGTAATTACATGACGTTTATGCTGACACGCAGGTCATAAATAAATTAAGACAACTCCTATGGTTCCTGCCGGTTGTCATACTCATCGACATGCAAGTCGTGATTCCTATTACAAGAACATGATCAATCTCATACATCACATATATCATTGATCACATCCTTTTGGCCATATCACATCACATGGCACATGCTGCAAAAACAAGTTAGACGTCCTCTAATTGTTGTTGCAAGTTTTTACGTGGCTGCTATAGGTTTCTAGCAAGAACATTTCTTACCTATGCCAAAACCACGACGTGATATGCCAATTTCTATTTACCCTTCATAAGGACCCTTTTCATCAAATCCGATCCGACTAAAGTGGGAGAGACAGACACCCGCTAGCCACCTTATGCAACTAGTGCATGTCAGTCGGTGGAACCAGTCTCACGTAAGCATACGTGTAAGGTCGGTCCAGGCCGCTTCATCCCACGATGTCGCCGAATCAAGATAAGACTAGTAACGGCAAGTAAATTGACAATATCGACGCCCACAACTGCTTTGTGTTCTGCTCGTGCATAGAAACTACGCATAGACCTAGCTCATGATGCCACTGTTGGGGAACGTAGCAGAATTTTAAAATTTTCTATGCATCACCAAGATCAATCTATGGAGTTATCTAGCAACGAGGGAGAGGGGAGTGCATCTACATACCCTTGTAGATCGCGAGCGGAAGCGTTCAAGAGAACGGGGATGATGGAGTCGTACTCGTCGTGATCCAAATCACCGATGACCTAGCGCCGAACGGACGGCACCTCCGTGTTCAACACACGTATGGTTGGGAATACGTCTCCTCCAACTTGATCCAGCAAGCGGGAAGGATATGTTGATGGAGATCCAACAGCACGATGGCGTGGTGGTGGAAGCAACGGCGATCTCGGCAGGGCTTTGCCAAGCTCAGTGAGAGGGAGAGGTGTCACGGGAGGGAGAGGGAGGCGCCAGGGGCTAGGGTGCGGCTGCCCTCCCTCACCCCCAGTATATATAGGACCCCTAGGGGGGCGCCGGCCCTAGGAGATCCAATCTCCAAGGGGGCGGCGGCCAAGGGGGGTGGCTTGCCCCCCAAGCCAAGTGGGGCGCCCCCACCCCTAGGATTTCCAACCCTAGGCGCAGGGGGAGGCCCATGGGGGGGCGCACCAGCCCACCAGGGGCTGGTTCCCCTCCCACTTCAGCCCATGGGGCCCTCCGGGATATGTGGCCCCACCCGGTGGACCCCCGGGACCCTTCCGGTGGTCCCGGTACAATACCGATTACCCCCGAAACTTTCCCGATGGCCGAAACTTGACTTCCTATATATAAATCTTCACCTCCGGACCATTCCGGAACTCCTCGTGACGTCCGGGATCTCATCCAGGACTCCGAACAACTTTCGGGTTACCGTATACTAATATCTCAACAACCCTAGCGTCACCGAACCTTAAGTGTGTAGACCCTACGGGTTCGGGAGACATGCAGACATGACCGAGACGACTCTCCGGTCAATAACCAACAGCGGGATCTGGATACCCATGTTGGCTCCCACATGCTCCTCGATGATCTCATCGGATGAACCACGATGTCGAGGATTCAATCAATCCCATATACAATTCCCTTTGTCAATCGGTATGTTACTTGCCCGAGACTCGATCGTCGGTATCCCAATACCTCGTTCAATCTCGTTACCGGCAAGTCACTTTACTCTTACTGTAATGCATGATCCCGTGATCAACCACTTGGTCACATTGAGCTCATTATGATGATGCATTACCGAGTGGGGCCAGAGATACCTCTCCGTCATACGGAGTGACAAATCCCAGTCTCGATTCGTGCCAACCCAACAGACACTTTCGGAGATACCTGTAGTGCACCTTTATAGTCACCCAGTTACGTTGTGACATTTGGCACACCCAAAGCACTCCTAAGGTATCCGGGAGTTGCACAATCTCATGGTCTAAGGAAATGATACTTGACATTTGGAAATGCTCTAGCAAACGAACTACACAATCTTTGAGCTATGCTTAGGATTGGGTCTTGTCCATCACATCATTCTCCTAATGATGTGATCCCATTGTCAATGACATCCAATGTCCATAGTCAGGAAACCATGACTATCTTTTGATCAACGAGCTAGTCAACTAGAGGCTCAGTAGGGACGTGTTATGGTCTATGTATTCACACATGTATTACGATTTCCGGATAACACAATTATAGCATGAACAATAGACAATTATCATGAACAAGGAAATATAATAATAACCATTTTATTATTGCCTCTAGGGCATATTTCCAACAGCATTATGGGCCTATAGAACTGCATATAAAAATCCTATGGGTATGTCTCCGTATAAAATGGTCTATGGGAAAGCATGTCACTTGCCTCTCGAACTAGAACACAAGGCTTACTAGGCTATTAAAGAACTTAATTATGATTTTAAACTTGCCAGTGAGAAGAGGGTATTTGATATTAGCTCACTTGATAAATGGAGAACCCAAGCCTACGAAAATGCCAAGTTGTTTAAAGAAAAGGTTAAAAGATGGCACGATAAAAGGATACAAAGCGTGAGTTTAATGTAGGTGATTATATATTGCTATACAACTCTCGTTTAAGACTTTTTGCAGGAAAACTTCTCTATAAATGGGAAGGTCCTTATGCTATCAAGGAGGTCTACCGTTCCGGTGCCATAAAAATCAACAACTTCGAAGGCACAAATCCGAAGGTGGTAAACGGTCAAAGAATCAAACATTATATCTCAGGTAATCCCATAAATGTTGAAACCAATGTTATTGAAACTGTAACCCCGGAGGAATACATAAGGGACACTTTCGGAATGTTTCAGACTCCGAAAAGGAATAGGTACGTGGTACGGCAAGTAAACCGACTCCAAAACAGTTATTATATATTTCTCCATTTTGGAATATTTAGAAAAATAGAAAAATAAGAAGCAGTCCGGGAAGGACACGAGGCCTCCACGAGGGTGGAGGGCACGCCCTACCCTACTATGCGCGCCCCCTACCTCGTGGGCACCTCGTGTGTCCGTTTTTTACAGGACACGTATTTTGGTCGGTAAAAATTCATTATATAACCTCCCGGGGGTTTTGACTCCCGTATCACGCAAAAATCTCCTGTCTTTGTTTCGAGCTATTTTTCTGACAGATCTAGATTATCATGGCATCTCCAAGTGCTCCGAAGGACAAGTTCTTTGAGAAGGTCATCAACCCTTACCTTGCGGGGGTGCAACGACACCCTCAAACCATTGAGATGCGTGATGGGTTGCTGCGCATCCGTGATGCTGAGGGACCGAAGGGGACCAGAAGCATGGAGACGAGGCTCGAAGCAATGGAGCAACAAGTTTTCAAGTGTCAGGGGATGGTGGAGCGTGGACTCAACTCCAACCACATGATGATCGTAGAATTCACCAACAAACACAAGCTGGATGCCGACAACATCGGGGAGACCATCTTCAAGCTTCACGAGAAAATTGAGCACCTTCAAGCTCAAATCTATGACCTGCAAAACCAAAACTGTGAGTATGAATATAGATTCAAAAGGATAAGTTTGGCTGCAGATTTGAGGATCCCAGAGACCTGGTCATCTTTCTATGATGGTGAGCCTATGCCTTGGAAGAAGGACGACAAGCCTACGCCATCAACAAAATCACCACCGTCTCCACCAACAAAGAAGAATTGAGTATTTGGTATGGGCACTCCACTTGTCAACTGCCAAGCTTGGGGGAGTGCCCCGGTATCGTATCACCATCACTTTATCTTTACCATTTTTCTTAGTTCAATCCTTTTGGTAGTATCTTGATCTAGTAGAATAAAAGTTCTTAGTATGATCTAGTCATGAGTTTTGCTTTATTATCCTTCTATGTAATCGAGTCCGTGAGCTATATAATAAAGATTAGTGTTGAGTCAAGGACTTGATTATTTTGCCATGATCCTAAAGGAATAAAAGAAAAAGAGAAAGAAATAAAAAGAAACAAAGAAATCATATGAGTCTTATGGAGAGTAATGAGCTCACGTAGAAAGAGTATGGTGAATAAAAGTTATTGAGGGTTGACAAACACAGTTTTTGTCATCGTTGCAATTAATAGGAAGTAATAAAGAAAGAGAGGTCTTCACATATAAATATACTATCTTGGACATCTTTTATGATTGTGAGCACTCATTAAAATATGACATGCTAAAGAGTTGACATTGGACAAGGAAGACAACGTAATGGGTTATGTTTTCTTACATCTGAGATAAATTATATTGTCTTGGATCTTCCAACATGATGAGCTTGCCTTTCCCACTCATGCTAGCCAAATTCATTGCACCAAGTAGAGATACTACTTGTGCTTCCAAATACCCTTAAACCAGTCTTGCCATAAGAGTACACCATACCTACCTATGGATTGAGTAAGATCCATCAAGTAAGTTGTCATCGGTGCAAGCAATAAAAATTGCTCTCTAAATATGTATGATTGATTGGTGTGGAGGAAATAAGATTTATATGATCGTGTGATATGGAAGTAATAAACGCGATAGACTGCATAATAAAGGTCCATATCACCAGTGGCAATATAAAGTGATGTTCTTTCGCATTAAGATTTTGTGTGTCCAACCATAAAAGCGCATGGCAACCTCTGCTTCCCTCTGCGAAGGGCCTATCTTTTACTTTTATCTCCTACATTACATAAGAGTCATGGTGATCTTCACCCTTCCTTTTTACATTTTATCCTTTGGCAAGCACAATATGTTGGAAAGATCCTAGTATATATGGCTAATTGGATGTGAGTTTTCATGAACTATTATTGTTGACATTACCCTTGAGGTAAAACATTGGGAGGCAAAACTATAAGCCCCTATCTTTCTCTGTGTCCGGTTAAAACTCCATACCCATAAGTATTGCGTGAGTGTCAGCAATTGTGAAAGATTATATGATAGTTGAGTATGTGGACTTGCTAAAAAGCTCTTATACATTCACTCTTTCCTATGTTATGATAAATTGCAATTGCTTCAATGACTGAGATTGTAGTTTGTTAGTTTTCAATGAAGTTTACGATTCATACTTGATATTGTGACTGAATTATTACTCTAGCATAAGATATTATATGACAAGAATTATATAAGTTGCTGTTCTAAGAATGATCGTGATGCCCTCATGTCCGTATTTTATTTTTATCGGCACCTCTATCTCTAAACATGTGGACATATTTTTCGATTTAGGCTTTTCGCTTGAGGACAAGCAAGGTCTAAGCTTGGGGGAGTTGATACGTCCATTTTGCATCATGCTTTTATATCAATATTTATTGCATTACGGGCTGTTATTACACATTATGTCACAATACTTATGCATATTCTCTCTTATTTTACAAGGTTTACAAAAAGAAGGAGAATGCCGGCAGCTGGGATTCTGGGCTGGAAAAGGAGAAAATATTAGAGACCTATTCTGTACATCCCCAAAAGCCCTGAAACTTCACGGATGATGTTTTCCAAATATACATAAAATACTGAGCGCAAGAACCTCACCAGGGGGGCCACACCCTTCCCACGAGGGTGGGGGGCGCGCCCTACCCCCCTGGGCGCGCCCCCTACCTCGTGGGCCCCCTGGTGGCTCTCCGGAAGCCATCTTCTCGGACGAAACTCCGCCGCCACAAGGCGAAACCTTGGCGGAATTAATCTAGGGCTCTGGCGGAGCTGTTCTGCCGGGGAAACTTCCCTCCCGGAGAGGGAAATCATCGCCATCGTCATCACCAACGCTCCTCTCATCGGGAGAGGGCAATCTCCATCAACATCTTCACCAGCACCATCTCATCTCAAAACCCTAGTTCATCTCTTGTATCCAATTCTTGTCTCCAAGTCCGGGATTGGCGCTAGTAGGTTGCTAGTAGTGTTAATTACTCCTTGTAGTTGATGCTAGTTGGTTTAATTGGTGGAAGATCATATGTTTAGATCCTATATGAATATTAATACCCCTCTGATTATGAACATGTTTATTCTTTGTGAGTAGTTACTTTTGTTCCTAAGGACTTGGGAGAAGTCTTGCTATTAGTAGTCATGTGAATTTGGTATTCGTTCGATATTTTGATGAGATGTATGTTGTCTCTCCTCTAGTGGTGTTATGTGAACGTCGACTACATGACACTTCACCATTATTTGGGCCTAGGGGAAGGCATTGGGAAGTAATAAGTAGATGATGGGTTGCTAGAGTGACAGAAGCTTAAACCCTAGTTTATGCGTTGCTTCGTAAGGGGCTGATTTGGATCCATATGTTTCATGCTATGGTTAGGTTTACCTTAATACTTTTGTTGTATTTGCGGATTCTTGCAATAGATGTTAATCATAAGTGGGATGTTTGTCCAAGTAAGGGCAGCACCCAAGCACCGGTCTACCCACATACCAAATTATCAAAGTACCGAACGCGAATCATATGAACATGATGAAAACTAGCTTGACGATATTCCCGTGTGTCCTCGGGAGCGCTTTACATCATATAAGAGTTTTTCCAGGCTTGTCCTTTGCTACAAAAGGATTGGGACACCTTGATGCACTTTATTTACTTTTGTTACTTGTTACTCATTACAAATTATCCTATCACAAAACTATCTTTTACCACTTATTTCAGTACTTGTAGATAATACCTTGCTGGAAACCGCTTATCATTTCCTTCTGCTCCTCGTTGGGTTCGGCACTCTTACTTATCGAAAGGACTACGATAGATCCCCTATATTTGTGGGTCATCAATCGGCAAGCCATAGGAAATAAATGGATCTTCAAGAGGAAGACGGACGCTGATAGTAGTGTTACTATCTACAGAGCTAGACTTTTCGAAAAAGGTTTTGACAAAGTTCAAGGTGTTGACTACGATGAGATTTTCTCACTCGTAGCTATGCTTAAGTCTGTCGAATCATGGTAGCAAATTGCCATATTTTATGAAATTTGGAAAATGGATGTCAAAACTACATTCCTTAATGGATTTGTTAAAGAAGAGTTGTATATTATGCAACCAGAAGGTTTTGTCGATCCTAAAGGTGCTAACAAAATGTGCAAGATCCAACAATCCGTCTATGGACTGGTGCAAGAATCTCAGAGTTGGAATATACGCTTTGATGAGTTAATCAAAGCATATAGTTTTATACAGACTTGTGGCGAAGCCTGTATTTACAAGAAAGTGAGTGGGAGCACTACAACATTTCTGATAAATATATGTGAGTGACATATTGTTGATCGGAAATAATGTAGAATTTTCTGGAAAGCATAAAGGAGTATTTGAAAGGAGTTTTCCAAATAAAGACCTCGGTGAAGCTACTTACATATTGAGCATCAAGATCTATAGAGATAGATCAAGACGCTTGATAAGTTTTTTCAATGAGTACATACCTTGACAAGTTTTTTTTGAACTAGTTCAAAATGGAACAGTCAAAGAAAGAGTTCTTACCTTTGTTACAAGGTGTGAAATTGAGTAAGACTCAAAACCCGACCAGAGCAGAAGATAGAAAGAGAATGAAAGTCATTCCCTATGCCTCAGCCATGCCATGCTATATACCAGATGTATTGTATACCCTACACTGAGTTTGGCAAGGGAGTACAATAGTGATCTAGGAGTAGATCCCTGAATAGCGGTCAAAATTATCCTTAGTGGAATAAGGATATGTTTCTCGATTATGGAGGTGACAAAAGGTTCATCGTAAAGGGTTACGTCGATGCAAGCTTTTGACACCGATCTAGATGAATCTAAGTCTCGATCTAGATACATATAAAAAGTGGGAGCAATTAGCTAGAGTAGCTCTATGCAAAGCATTGTAGACATAGAAAATTTGCAAAATACATACGGCTCCGAATGTGGCAGACCTGTTGACTAAATTTCTCACAAGCAAAACATGATCACTCTTTGGGTGTAAATCACATAGTGATGACTAGATTATTGACTCTAGTAAACCTTTTGGGTGTTAGTCACATGGAGATGTGAACTAATCACATAAAGATGTGAACTATTGATGTTAAATCACATGACAATGTGATCTAGATTATTGACTCTAGTGCAAGTGGGAGACTGAAGAAAATATGCCCTAGAGGCAATAATAAAGTTAGTACTTATTTTCTTATTTCATGATAAATGTTTATTATTCATGCTAGAAATGTATTAACCGGAAACATAATACATGTGTGAATACATAGACTAACATAGTGTCACTAGTATGCCTCTACTTGACTAGCTCATTAATCCAAGATGGTTAAGTTTCCTAACCATAGACATGAGTTGTCATTTGATTAACGGGATCACATCAATAGGAGAATGATGTGATTGACTTGACCCATTCTGTTAGCTTAGCACTTGATTGTTTTATATGTTGCTATTGTTTTCTTTATGACTTATACATGTTCCTATGACTATGAGATTATGCAACTCCCCTTTACCGGAGGAACACTTTGTGTGCTACCAAACGTCACAACGTAACTGGGTGATTATAAAGGTGCTCTACAGGTGTCTCCGAAGGTACTTGTTGAGTTGGCGTATTTTGAGATTAGGATTTGTCACTCCAATTGTCGGAGAGGTATCTCTGGGCCCACTCGGTAATGCACATCACTATAAGCCTTGCAAGCATTGTAACTAATGAGTTAGTTGCGGGATAATGTATTTCGGAACGAGTTAAGATACTTGCCGGTAACGAGATTGAACTAGGTATTGAGATACCGACGATCGAATCTCGGGCAAGTAACATACCGATGACAAAGGGAACAACCTGAACTCTTTGGGGGGGGGGTTTGCAAAAAAAAAATTCAAACAACCGAGGAGTTGTTGGGTCACAAATCCAACGACTCCGAAGAGCTTGTATCACCAAAGCATCTAAGGTGTGGTAGCACATGATATTCTTACATACAGGAGAATATGATGTCCTCCTTCATCTTAGAAGTTACGGTGATACGAGCTTCGAGGTCGTTAGATATGGGATCCAAGGGCATCTGAGTAGTTTTTGTACAAATTGTGTGCAATTCTCAAACTCATCAAGATTTCCTATAAAAATATTAAGACACCCTGTGAGCTGCTATATCTCATATCTACAAGATCCAAGGAACTTGTATCAGTATATAGCATCAAAGGTGTGGGGGCACATGATATTCTCCCGGGGAGGAGGTGGGGTGCAGAACCAATCAGTGTTTGGGAGGGTGGGGAAATATAATCTAAACAATCCTAAACACATCTTCAGAATTTTATCTAAGGTCGAGGGGTTTACCCCCGACAATCTACATAGCTCCGCCTAAACACAACATTTGCATGTACTGTAGCACTAGATTTAATATTCATATTTCAGTTTCCTGTTCATTTTAAATATTGAATTGAGGACCATGCATGTCTTACATTTTACTCCCTTCCTTCCTAAATATTCGTCTTTTTAAGAGATTTCAAATAGACTGCCACATATGGATGTGTATAGACATATTTTAGAGTGTAGATTCACTCATTTTGCTTCGTATGTAGTCACTTGTTGAAATCTCTAAAAGACTAGTATTTAGGAACAGAAGGAGTATTTTTGAATTTGTGTCATACATGCATGACTTGGAAAAATAGATGCACTATACTTATTGGATTGTTGTTGTGTTCGTGTGTGTGTGTGGTCATATGCTTGATACCTACAAAGTTTTCTCACCACCATACCGTTCATCTTTTAAATTTGAATTTGCAATGAAAAAATTACTAGGGATACCATGAAATGTGAAATCCACATTGAGATCACTATATCACAAACTCACTCTAATTCAAGAACTTGTCATAAATCAATTACCATGTTGAGCTTACTATTTGCAAGGAAAATATGGGCATTGTAATACACATAGATTTGTTCGGCAATTTAAAAGATTCAATTCGTATACTCAAATGGTAGGACCCAACGGCATACCAATCAGACCTTGGCTCGTGTTGATCCTCAAAAAAACGGGCTCGTGTTGGTCCTAAAAAACCGGGCTCGTGTCCTTCTGGTGGCGTGCGTGGTATGCACATTAGCCAACCCAAACCAGTCGAGCCTCCGAGTTTCGAGTCAAAATATCTGGCGGCCAGAATTCGGCCCCTAGGAAATTCCCCTCATGTCCCAGGTCCATAGTGACTACCGATGAACAATGGAGGGATGCTTTAGTAACTAGACAACGTTACCTACCATGCGGAGCACGGTTCAATTCCCTCGGTCGCCACTACCCAAGGTCACCCGTCAACTGCATTTCCTAGTTCTAATAGGAGTACTACCATAGGATGAGCACAGAATTGAGCTCGTTTCTTCGTGCCTAGTACTTGACTTAATATATCAGGCAATGCACTGGTACGGAGGGATTATCCTTTTACTCTGCATATATAACTTGTCTGAAGTCTGACTAAGCAAAATATTTGACCAAATACTTTCTTAAGAAATACAACAGGAAAGATGTATCACTTGAAAATTTATTGTATGATGCAGGTTATGATATTGTTTCGAATCCTGGATTTTAAATTTCAGAAAATCCAAAAGTGACCAGAAATTCATGAAACTGAGCATGGTCACGTGATATGGCACAAATAATCCTACGTTATTTTTTCTTCAATTTGAGACAGGCTACTTATATGAAGTTGCACAAATGAAGAGGCAAGGTATTTTGGAACAAAGACTTGTCACACCAAGGCGAACGCTTTCACTATTGAAACCATGGGTGTTTACGTGCTGCCATGAGTCCCGCTTCTCATCGGCATTTTCCGTCCGTGCTAGCGTGTGATTCGAAGGGAGGCGTGCGAGCAGATCGCTGCATCGGCTGACAGGAGGCGTGCGAGTAGACCGCTGCTCAGGCTCACCGGGAGGCAAGCCCTTTGACCAGGCTCCGCCGCCCACCTTCGTCCCAGCTGCTCCCACTTTTAATGTCGCCGGCGCCGCAGTTTAAATTCAACCCCGCACTACCCGGTATCGCTACAATATTCTCTCTTCCTCTCCGATTCTCCTGTCGTCTACCTCCAACCAGCCTGACCTAACCGTACGCCATGCCGCATCACGATGGTCTGCCCTTAGTCTTCCAGTTTCCTGAGGAAGACACCCAACCTGAGTCTCAAGAACATAAGGCGCTTTGGGATGAGCTTGAACCGGCCTTGCAGGAAGACGCTGGGCCTGTCCTTGCTCCCATTCCGGATCCCGTCACCCCGACTGCGCCAGCACCCATCCCCATGGCATTGTTGGGCTGGGAGCCGCACATTGTCGCCAAGCTTGATGCAACGGGGTTCCACGAGGTCCCCGCCAACTTTCACGCGCTCGTGCACATGCCAGCGCATGCACCTGCATGTGCACTGATGTGTGCGCCCGTGCCCGTGCCCGTGCCCATGCACACGAATGTCTCCATCGCGCCGTTGCCAGTGCCAGTGCCCCCCTCAGCGGCATGGATGGCCGTCGTCGACCGCTTCCTTGCACCAACGCCAGTCGCCTCCTCCCGCCAGTTGACTCGCTCCTGGAGACCGAAGTCCATAACATTGTGGCTTTCCTTGAAGCTAGGGGCAACGTCCAGGACTATGCCAACAACGGCGTAAGACGCCGCCGTCGCCGTCGGTCAGTGGCCCGACGACTCATAGAGCACGGTAGAGGAGCCGCTTCCATCGTAAGACGCCCCTGCCACCGCCGTGTAATCTAAATTTTCCATGAAAAACGTTCAGATTTCCATGCTTAAAATCCGAATGTTTATCATTTTCGTTTATTTTAGATCGATCGTCGTATGAATGTAAAGTCCGAGTCAGACTGAATGAAATATGTGGTTTGATCGATTGAATGTTCTGCTAGAGCTGTATCAAATTAAATATAAAACATCATCAAGCCACAAGTATTCCTTCTCATCCAACGACCTAGATAGACAATCTGCGTGAGAGAGTATAGAGTGTGTCGATCGAGGCCCAAACAGGGAGACATTGACTCGATTGTTGTGCTATTTTGTAGGTCATATGTTTGAATCCATCCAAACTTTTCTCACTACCATGGTGTTCATCATATACATATGAATTTGTATTAAAAAGTAGCGTGAATACCGTGTAATGTGAAATCCACTTTAGAATTGGAGATTGCTACGTGACACACACTCTAATTCAAATAACTAATTATATGACACACACTCTAATCCACGTTAGCGTGGATACCGTGGATACTATTTCAATTTTTTTCAAATAACCCCTCATTAATTAGTATATAGTATCTCGTTTCGAATGGCTAATTATTTGCAAGGAAAACACGGGCATGGTAATAAATACAGATTCGTTTGCAAATCAAAGAAGATTCGTTTGCATTCTCAAATGTAGGCGCACTAGGCGGACCAGGGTCGTGTCGTGGTGGTCGCATGTGCCATACGGACGCTTAGCACCCAGCCACCCACACCCCCCCCCCCCCCCCCCCAAAAAAAAGGAACGACGACAAAATAAGTTCTCGCTTCCACGTTTCGGATTGAAATATCTAGCGGCCGCAATTCCAGCCCTGCAAAATCTCCCTTCTCCACCATTCCCTTCCGCGCTCAGTTTGCTCAAATCCCTAATTCGCCGCCAACCCAAGCAAAGTTCGAATTGCCCCTCATCTTGTCTGTTTCCCCACCTCTGTGCCGGAAGGCGACGACGAAGACGACATTCGCGCTTCACCACCGCACCGGAGCTACCTCGTCTACGCCCTCATCCACCGCACCTGGTGGTCCACCGACAACGTCGACCGCCGCAACCGACGTGCCTCACAGACACCGACTTCCACCGCATCAGGTGCGCTTCACGGACGCCGTCTCCCGCCTCATCGGGGCTACTTCACTGAGCACATCGTGCACCTCCGCCCTCCGAGGCCGCTCAGGCTTCACCAACAGTCTCGTCCACCGTATCATAGCTCTCCGCTGCCACTCAAGATCTGCATCTATGCGTGGCCATCCAACGCCAGTGCATCACCCTCAATGGCTCTGAAGTGACCTGCACTCTAGCTAGGCGAGCATGCCCAAATGCCGACCCTTGTGAACTGTTCCGACGATGTTTGGATATCCTTTCACTGCTCTCTTGGCTTACACGCCTGTGCAACTCTGACTTTAACTCTTGTTTCTTCTGGAGATATCATCTGAAACAAGCAAAACCATTTTTTAGCAAAGCATGACGGTGCTACAGGATCTGGTACACATCCTGCACACCCATATAACCTTGTAAGCATCTGTCCTCTGGTACAACAGCAAGGTCGATTCCTCTTATTTGATCAACCATTCGCCGTGTCAAAAATGCAGAGGGGGATGCAAGGAGCACAAGGCCTACACGTTGAAGCAAGTGGTAACATGGACTTGTACATGGAACATCCCAAGCGCAAGCAGAGCTGCAGTGAGCTTGTACAACAAGCTAGCATAAGTCCTTGCATTTCATTTAATTCATACTGGCCTGCGTGTATGATTTGTGTGCAGTGGCGGATCCATGAATTCAAGTTACCAGGGGCGAACATTTAACTTAAAAAATACGAAGGCACTTGCACTCCGGAAATCAACATAACTTGAGATATGTGAACCTACATGCACTTTGAAAACCAGCTAATGATCCAAAGTAGTTCAGATTATAAAACACTAAATGATGCAAGCACCAAAAACACAAAATGCAACATGGTGTACAAGGACTACTAACATGGTCTGTACCTGCTTGAATTATTCGTTCTCTGGCTGAAAATATTGAAGTGTAATTGCACCTATAACCAGTGCACAAACTGCATATCAATATATCTATCCTGCACAAGTATGCCAATAGTTTCAAACAATAGATTAGAAAAGTACTTATGCTACGTTGTCATGATACCGGGACTTTCCGATAGATGGCCTCGACGTTTCCTGAAGCCATGAAAATGTACTATACTTTTCTTGTCATCAATGCCTGCAAATCTCTATGTCTCTCTCAACATAGCAGATCATCATTAGACACTAAATCCTTCAATGGGAGCTTGCAAAATGCTTGCATTAGCTCCCTCATTAGACACTATATGTTCATCACCAGGAGCATGTAAAATGTTTGCATCAAATCCTTCATTAGCAGTCTGTTCATTAGACACTTCGGGCTCAAGAACAACATGAGCTTGTATGTTTGCACTGGAAACTTGATTAGATACATCAGATTTAGTTAGTTCAGTATTGATTGGGGGAGTTATAAAATAAGCAGAAATTGGTTTCATTTTCTCATAGATTCCCTACATACAAGCAGTTTCACAACATCGTCAGGTTTATTTATTGGCCAGAAATTGAACAGTTGAATTAGATATAATCAGGGATGTGATGTACCTGCTTGTTGCGCATGCTGCCCTTGCAAGCTGCGACTGTCCGTTTGCACAAGCTCGATGCCATGCCCGTGCTACCGCCGCTGCCTCCCATGCAGGCTACACCCAGGTCTGGATCTTCATCTTCTTGTCCTTCCATTCGCTTGAAGCTTGGTGACCGCCCTCCAACAAGGGCGCGAGGAAGTGCTGTGTTGGTCTGTCCAGCGGCGGTTAGGTTAGGAGCGAACCGGACTGGAGGCTAGAGGGAACGAATTGGGATTTTTCCTACTGTCAATCGATATGGGAGGCGCTCATTTGGGCCGCGAGCCTGCTATAGGGCCTGCCTTGCACTTACATTATTGGTCCATCCAAATTGAAACATTTTTCTGCATTTTTTACATTGTCTGCTCGTGCGTTGCGATGAACATAACTAGCCTGGGCCAACCTAGACGACTCAAACTAGGTGCAAGTTTCCAGCCACCCGAGGCGGCCGCCCATACTAGCCCCTACGGTGGCGTCGCCTGTTTTTGCGTGTATAATTGGGGTAGTGAAAAATATTACAGTGGCGCTTTTGATTTACCCATAGAATGGTTGAATTGCTTGTTTCTATGAACTGAGTTCGCCAATAATGTGAAGGATGCTAGTCTTTTCATCCTATTGTAGATTGCTTAGATCTCGATATGCCAAATGTAATCGCATGAAATATACAATAAAAGCTAGTGTGATGTGTGTGGCTACAACTAGTCTGACTACACGTAATCAAATAACATATCAAGGATGCACCATCTTACGAGATTAACCATTCGACTTACCAATGCAGTGTGGAAAGAAAGAAGTATTGGGACTGCGTCTCCAAGCAATTGATGAAATGGACTCCTTTGTAGAACCATGTAAGCAAAAAAGAAGTTGCAGTGTGCCTGTACAAAGAGCTAGCGTAAGTTTAGTTACCTACTTCTCGGAATTTTAGTTATCCACTTATTGCAAAATGGTTCAATTACGTTGCTTGGCTTAATTTAGTTTGCTACTGATTACATAATGCCATAGCCTGTTAATCCTATTATAGACTGTGCCTATCTATGTGTTTGATACTTACTGTTAAGAATTACCTATTTGCCTGAACTTAAATAGCTACTTAAGCACGTAGATTGCTGGTCATATGTACTTCTAGGGTCCATCAGAATTCACGTGTAATTCACGTTCTGATACCATGTTTGTTTAAATGGTTTGCTGTTATCACTTGTAGCACCAGTAATGTTTGCATGTTCATAGATAGACAACTGTCAGGTTTATATGAGGGACACCGTCTTTTTAACTTATATATGTGTTGGAATCATTTTGCTTACATCAAAGAAATTTACAGATGTCTGTGTTGCTGGTAAACAGTACCGACTTGTTACTTTAATACGTTGCCAAGAACTTGTTAGTTTTACTAGTTCATGTGTAATTAAATAGGTTGCCAAAACTGGCTAGTTTTACTAGTTTGATGCTAGCTTCTTATGGCTCTTGCAAAACTTTATTTATTTATTGCTAACATTCAAGTTTGCTGGATCCAACTGAAACTCCATTGGCACAATAAGTATGTTTTCATAAACTTCCTTGTTTACCTAGTTTGCTGCTATAACTTGCTGCTCTAATCATCTTACCAACTTCAAGTTTTCAGGATCCAATTGGAAGTCCAATTGCACAGCAGGTACATTTAAAAAAATATATTTGTGTAACAGGTTTCCTGCTGTAAGTCGTTGCTCTAATCAAGTTACCGACTACTCAACTTTTCATGATCCAAGAGAAACTCCAATGCCACAACATGTTCCTTTTGCAAAATTTGTTTGTTTAACTACTTTGCTCCTGCAACAGGTTGCTCTAATCATGTTACTGGCTACTCAACTTTTCAAGATCCAATAGAAACTCCAATGCCACAACCGCTACCTTTTGCAAAACTTGTTTGTTTAACTTCTTTGTTGTTGCAACAACTGGTTACAATTATGTTAATAACCAGTTTTCAGCATCCAATTGAAACTCTTTATTTCCTTGTTTGTTTAACTGGTTTGCTGTTATAACTCCCAGTTGAGATGTTTTGCTAACTTCAACTTTTCAGAATCCAATTGGAACTTTAATGGCAAAACAGGTTAGCCCAAGATCAAAGAGCAAGGTCCCCATGGACGTTGTATCATCCCATAGCAGTGGCACAGGCCCAATCATGCATCACGAATTGCCAACTGCTGATGCTCTAGAGGCTAAACTAGTGGTAGAAAGAGATTCTGCTTCTGCACTTAGAGATGAAGTTGACATGTTGAGGAAGCAAACAACACAATCACAAGTAGTACTCAAGACAACCATTAAATATTTGGGGGATTTCAAAATGAAGCAAGATGAGACTGACTGCATTGTTAAGGTCCTGAAGGAAAAAAGGAAATTAAATTCCCACTTGGTAAATCATATGTTAAAGGTTCTTTCCATCATTCAATAACCATTATGTTGTTTGTTCATGTAATCGATGAAACCATTTGTTTTAGAGATCATGTAATAATTGTTTTTTGGTTTGTAATTTTATTTGAGCACAGGTCTGTATTAAATGATAAGACTCGGAGACATTTCATTTTGATTGTTGTGCCAGACCTACAAATATGCCAATCGGGCTGAATGTGCATTCAGCAATAATAGTAGTATAGATGGACCATAAGTGGCACGCATCGGAAAGGGCCAAGATGTTGTACTAGCTTCGCTAAAAAAGGATGCTCCTCTAGCAAAAGAAGTACATCGGCCTAGCTTATGTATGTTAGTTGATATTATTGATCCATATACTCTATAAGTGTTTATATGTCTGTTAGTTTTGTACATTATTGGTTTATTGACTCAGTATTTGAATCGTCATACATTGCTTATGTCCATATCTAAATATGAGTACACATTATGCTGCGTGTGACATTTGAGTTGGACATAAAGTCTTCCAAATATTCGAATTCACCTTAAACTGGATTCTAGCTTCTGAATTCGAGTATCGGCATTTGTAAATCATATTCATATATGAAAGTGGAATACATATTTGTCATGCTTTTGAAGATATATAAAAACACATAGAATGATTTATGAAGATTCATATAGGAATAAAAATGGATTCAAATTTAGTTGCCAGGGTAAACGTGGATGCTTATTGTCCCAAAATTCGAAAGAAGCGGCACTCCCACATCGGCTGCCCGAAGCCAAGTGTTCGGGAGATGGAAATTACTGTCCACCCCTTACATGAACAATCCATCAGCCTGATTTCCACTTCTCGCAATAGGGGTAGGTTAGTAACTTCAATTAGACATGACACGACCGCCTCTGAGCCCATTGCGACACAACATGGGCGGCAAAACACATTTGATTCAAGCTCGTCCGAAAGACCTCTGTTTCTCCCTCCATTTCCCCATTCATACATGATGGGCGGCAAAACAAACTCGACTCGCCTGAAATCGATGTAGGCAAATATTTTCAATAGGGGCAGGTTTGTAACTTCACTCAGACGTGACACAACAGTCCTACCTATCAGCCCCGTTCATACACCATGGGCGCCAACCACGAGCACCAAAACATCCTCTCCTCGCCCAAAATCGCTCTAGGAAAATATTTGCGAGATGCGAGATTACAGTCCTATCCCCAACCGAGGAGACGTCCAAATTTTAAACGGGGGCTAAGTTCATAACTTTCCCATATTTCAGACAGGCGCGTCCCAAAAACATGGTTCCCCGTACCTCTCCCTCCATTTTCCCATTCATACACCGTCCGCACTAGAACACCATCCCCACATCAGCCTCCTCCGTCTGCTACCCCATCCATCGGCGCCGTCCTCCACCCTATCCATCGCCGCCGTCCTCCACCCCATCCATCACCACCGTCCTCCACCATGCCGGAGCGCCTACCAAGACCATGTCATCCAGTACTAGAGATGGACGTTTCTCATCCACGACGAAGGACCAAGATCCATGCATCGCATCCTCTCGCTTCATCGGCGTCGCCGTCCTCTTTGCCAGGGCCGCTCACATGACCTTCTCTTCCACTGCAACGGGACTTATCCTCGGTGCACCCGTCTACCATCACAGATCTGCTTCAACGCCACTGACAGCCATCGCACCCCCGATGCCTACAGGGCGCCGCAAGAGAGGTGGTACTTCATATCTCCACAACTTTTTTATCTCAACCAGAAAATAGATCATAACTTGGTTACTGTACTTTCTTTTCAGCTCTTAGAATTTAGTGCTTAGTTCAAAGCAAACAATGGATGCTAAATAGCATTTCCCCGGTTTGCAGCTTTAAATCTATGACGGCATAGTCATAATAGGGTTTAATTGATCATGCTTAGGGTTTAATTGATCATGTTGGTTCCGTGGTGATTTCTTTAATAGAAATCGAAGGGGAAACCCTCTTTTGCTCAAAAAAATGCTTAGGGTTCCCCCTTTTATGATCACTATACTATCATCATACCTGCTTCGTGTCATAGTATCACTGCTCCACCCATCAAGCTAAACAAGTGTAACGCCCGGGTAATTAAGCTACAGTGATCCCCCGCTAATGATGCCACGTCACCTCGGTTACTGTTGATAAACCCTAGATAATTCAAAACCGAAACAAATTCAAAATTTAATTACAGGAAAACAATAAAAGTTTTCAAACATTAAAATAAAAATGTTCGGTTTGCACTAAATATTACATAGATAATTATGGTGTAGAAGTTACAGTTTTATAAAATGCATAAATATTTTAAATTGAATTAAAACAGAAAGGAAAAGAAATAAAAGAAAAAAAAAGAAAATACAAAACAGAAAAGCTAAAACCTAAAGCTAACAAAAAAAAAGTGAAAGAACCCTCTCCCTGGGCCGTGGCCCAACTGGACCAGCCCACTGGCCCAGACCGGCCCCCACTCCCCCATAAACACCCCCAAACCCTAACCCCACCCCCCCCCACCCCCCATCTCCTCCCCCCTCCTCCCCGATCCAGATCGGATCGGGGCTCGACGCCCCCGGATCCCGCCGGCACGCCCGAACCCCGCCGGACTGTTTCCTCCCTCCCCGGCCTGCCTCCTCTACGCCGTCGTCTCGCCTCCTCACCTCCTCCTCGTCCCGAGCCGAGGCCGCCACTCCGGCGCCGCGCCCTCGACCCCGTCACCCCGCCGCACTCGTCGCCGGCGACCCGAACGCCGCCCCCTTCCTCGTCCTCCTCCTCGAGCTCGAGACCGCTGCCCCGTTCCCTGCACCTTCCGTGAGCACCCCCCCTCTCTCCCCGTCCCCGTTGCCCGTTCCGGCCACCGCGCCGCCAAGCCCCGCCCCTGTGCGCTGCCGGCGTCGACTGCGCACGCAAGGCCGCACCCGCCTGCTCGACCCGCTCCTCACGCCCGGCCGTGCCCTATGCATGTGCACACTCGCCGCTGCCCCGGGCTGAAGCTCCGCGTGCGCCGTGCTCGCCCACCGGTCGCCCGGGCCGTCCGCGGCTTGCGCGAGTCCGCCCCCTTGCTCGCGATGCTCCCCTCGCCCCGATCGCTGCTGCGTCCGCCGCCGCTCGCCGTCCCACCATTTGCTGCGCCGCGCCTTCGTTCCCTGCCCCGGCGCCACCCAGACGTGGCCTCGCCGCTGCCGCTGTCGTCCCAGGCGGCCGGGCTTGCCGTGCCCGTGGCCGGCGCCCCCTGCCCATCTGGGCATTTGCCAATCGGGCTGGGTGCCTGCGCCCGTAACCCGCGCGCCCGAATCGTTGTGGCCCTTTGGGCCACTAACATGGAGGGCCCCGCCTCCAGAACAAATTAAAAAAAAACAAAGGAATTAAAAAAAATACCTAAATAAATAAATAATTAATGATAAAACTTATTAATTAATTAATTAACTAATTAGTTAACTTATTTAATTCTGATTAAATTAACTAATTAAGGTTAATTAACCCAATGATTAATTAACCTAATTAACTACTGTTAATTAATCTAATCAATTAGTTAGGTTAATTAAACCCTAATTAACATAAACAGTGTATGACAGGTGGGTCCCACTGGACCCACTGGTCAGGTTGACCAAGTCAACAGAGTTGACTGCTGATGTCAGCATGACATCATGCTGATGTCATTAATCTATTTTTCGAATTAATTTAAATAATTAATTAAATTCCAGAAATTAATAAAATCTTTAGAAAATCATATCTTTTAATCTGTAACTCGGATTAAAATATTTTCAACATGAAAATTGCTCAGAACGTCGAGACGAACTCGGATACGCAGCCCGTTCGTCCGCCACGCATCCCTAGCATAGCGAACACGCAACTTTCCCCCTCCGGCTCCTCCGCCCGAAAACGCGAAACACCGGGGATAATTTCCCGGATGTTCCCCCCCTTCACCGGTATCACCTCATACCGCGATAGGGCACCCCTAGCACCGATACTTGTCATGTCATGCATCGTCATGCTTTTGTTTGCATTGTATTTATTGTTTCTTCCCCCTCTTCTCTCGCTAGACACCGAGACCGACGCCGCTGCTACCCAGTACGACTACGGAGTTAACGACCCCTCTCTCTTGCCAGAGCAACCAGGCAAGCCCCCCCTTTGATCACCAGATATCGCCTACTCTTCTCTATACTGCTTGCATTAGAGTAGTGTAGCATGTTACTGCTTCCCGTTAATCCTATACTGATGCATAGCCTGTCCTTGCTACTACTGTTGTTACCTTACCTGCAATCCTAATGCTTAGTATAGGATGCTAGTTTTTCATCAGTGGCCCTACATCCTTGTCCGTCTGCCATGCTATACTATCGGGCCGTGATCACTCGGGAGTTGATCACGGGTATATACTTTATACTTTATACATGATACATGTGGTGACTAAGGACGGGTCGGCTTGAGGAGCACCCGCGAGTGGAGTTTTGAGGCGGAGCGGCAGGGCAGGTTCCGACCACCTAGGAGAGAGGTGGGCCTGGCCCTGGTCAGCGTTCGCGGATACTTAACACGCTTAACGAGATCTGGGTATTTGATCTGAGTCTGGCCATTTGGTCTATACGCACTAACCATCTACGCGGGAGTAGTTATGGGTATCCCGGCGTCGTGGTATCAGCCGAAGCCTTCGTGACGTCAGCGACTGAGTGGCGCGCGCCGGATTGGAACGTAAGCCTGCTCTTGTATTAAGGGGGCTAGTTCTGCTTCCGGCCGCGTACGCAACGTGCAGGTGTGCTAAGGGCGATGGGCCCAGACCCCTGTGCGCTTAGGTTTAGACCGGCGTGCTGACCTCTCTGTTGTGCCTAGGTGGGGCTGCGACGTGTTGATCTTCCGAGGCCGGGCATGACCCAGGAAAGTGTGTCCGGCCAAATGGGATCGAGCGTGTTGGGGTATGTGGTGCACCCCTGCAGGGAAGTTAATCTATTCGAATAGCCGTGATCTTCGGTAACAGGACGACTTGGAGTTGTACCTTGACCTTATGACAACTAGAACCGGATACTTAATAAAACACACCCTTCCAAGTGCCAGATACAATCGGTGTTCGCTCTCTCACAGGGCGACGAGGGGAGGATCATCGGTTAGGATTATGCTATGCGATGATACTTGGAGGACTTCAGTCTACTCCCTTCTACATGCTGCAAGACGGAGGCTGCCAGAAGCGTAGTCTTCGAAAGGATTAGCTATCCCCCACTTATTCTGGCTTTCTGCAGTTCAGTCCACCGATATGGCCCTTTACACATTTACCCATGCATATGTAGTGTAGCTTCTTGCTTGCGAGTACTTTGGATGAGTACTCACGGTTGCTTTCTCCTTCTTTCCCTCTATCCCTTCTACCTGGTTGTCGCAACCAGATGTTGGAGTCCAGGGGCCAGACGCCACCGTCGACGACGACTCCTACTACACCGGAGGTGCCTACTACTACGTGCTGCCCGCTGACGACGACCAGGAGTAGTTTAGGAGGATCCCAGGCAGGAGGCCTGCGCCTCTTTCGATCTGTATCCCAGTTTGTGTTAGTCTTCTTAAGGCAAACTTGTTTAACTTATGTCTGTACTCAGATATTGTTGCTTCCACTGACTCGTCTATGATCGAGCTCTTGTATTCGAGCCCTCGAGGCCCCTGGCTTGTAATATGATGCTTGAATGACTTTTTTTTATTTGTAGAGTTGTGTTGTGATATCTTCCCGTGAGTCCCTGATCTTGATCGTACACGTTTGCGTGTATGATTAGTGTACGATTAAATCGGGGGCGTCACAAGTTGGTATCAGAGCCGACTGCCTGTAGGAATCCCCCTTCCACACTCCTTGGCCGAAGTCGAGTCTAGACATTGTATAAACTTTTACTAACTTGGCTGTGTGCCTTACGGGCCCACGTCGCCATCGGGTGGTACTAGGATCTTTTACTCCTCGACCTTTACTCTGGGACTCTGAACTCTCTTCTACTCGGGTTAAACGAATTTACTAACTCTGACACTAGGATCCCGTTACGACATTCACCCCAAAGTTGGATAAGCCCTAGTTATTCTTTAGAGTAGTATTTGAACGTTATCCTCATTGTCATTTGACTCCTGTGAAAACATCTTTGTTTTCAGATGGAACCCACGAGGCAGGTCGTGCGCCACACGACGGCCATTGGTGCCTCAGGATCACCTGCCGTGTTGGTTGAGATGATGACCTATCTGGGTTATCGCTGGCACCCTGAGTACACCGTCTATGAGGAGTATCAGGACTTCAACCAGGAGCAGTACCGTGCCATCGTCCACCTCTACTCTCGGGAGTATGACTCCACTACCGTGCTGCACACTGCTCATGGTGTTGGAGTGACTATCGATATGGCGGTCCACGATGCTGCTTATGCTGCTCTGACACGTCTTCGTGGAGAGTGTCAGGAGTTGGATACCTCCCCCTTCAGGCACATTGCTATCGCATCCGATGTTGGTGCGGAGGGTTACTACACTGCTGCCTACTCCACTGTCACCCGAGAGCCCTTCTACCATCAGAACCTGGTTCTGCATGCTGATGGGCTGGATCGAGCTAACCGAGCTCTTCGCCACGAGTTGTACACCACTCGTCAGCACCTCTACCGTGCTCTGACGATGTTGCACCCCTTCGTCGGATCTGGGGAGCTGTCGCGTTCTGCGATCTACCCTGCCCGGACCGTGATGCCCCAGGGCGTCGGCTGGCCAGATGTGGGAGGCTACTCTCCTGCATTGGGTCCTCTCCTGCCACCTGCGCATCGGGTTCCGCACCAGAGTATCCGTGGGCCCCAGGCTACTCGCGTGGAGGTCTTCCCTTCGCGTCACTACCAGCTTTCAGGCTACAGCTACCTCCGCAGTACCGCGTGGGACTGATGTAGACTTGCTTGTTAGTGTTAGATGCATTCGCCGCGAGCCTGCGTGCCGCCTGTGATGTCTTAGTCGATGTACCAGACTCTGTGTAACGAACTCCATGCATGATCTCTTTTGTAAGATATGCCGACTACTATGTAGTATCTATCGTGTTGCTTTCGTTGTGCATGTTTCATCATGAATGATTCTCGTCTTTGCACATTTCTCAATACTGAACTACCCCTATTATATATTAGCAGGATGGTTAGACCAGGTGGTCGTGGTCGTGGTCGTGGTGGCAACGCCCCACCACCGCCTGAGTACATGGCTGGGATGATGCAACAGTTTGAGCTGAATCGTCAGTTCATGGAGAATATTATGGCTCAGTTTCCTCGCCCCAATATGAACCAGCAGCCAACCCAAGTGACCCTGCAGGATTTCATGCGCCTGAACCCAACTGTGTACCGCAGCTCAACTCAGCCTCTGGATGCTGATGACTGGCTCCGTGACATCACCTATGAGATGGAGTCTGCTGATGTAGCCCCTGCCAGCTATGTCACCTTTGCTTCCTTCTTCCTGAAAGGACCCACAGCTCAATGGTGGGATAGCCACAGGCGTACACTGCCAGCTGGAACAATCATCACCTGGCCAGACTTCCAAGCTGCCTTCCGTGCTCGCTTCATTCCTCAGGGAGTTATGGACCGGAAGAAGCGTGAGTTCCGCAACCTCACCCAAGGCAATAAAACTGTGGAAGCTTACCAACGGGAGTTTCTTGACTTGTCCCGCTATGCTGAAGAAGACATCGCAACTGATGCACGCAGACAGGAGAAGTTCCGTGATGGCCTTCAAGCTGACATCAAGCTCGCACTTCTAGTGCACGACTTTGCTGATTTCGCCACTCTGGTGAACAAAGCCATCAACGTCGAAACTGGTCTGCAGGAATACCAGAGCTCTCACAAGCGCAGCCGTGACACGGGCTCATCTTCGGGCCCGTCCTCGCAGAAGCGCAAGATATGGATCCCCAACAGCATGTACCAGCCGGATGCACCTGCCCCAAGGCAGTCCTATGCTGCACCTCGTCTGCCTGCTCCTCCAACTAGGCAGACAAGGCTTCCAGCTCCACCACCACAAGCTCCTGTTCCCACTCCCAATAATGGCCTCTGCTACAAGTGTGGTCAGCCAGGTCATCGTGCTAGGGATTGCAATCAAAACCAGAATCAACTCGCCCTCCCAGCAACTGGCCGTGGAAGCAACCAGCCTCGCAACAACAGTGCCAAGTCTTATGGTCGTGTTCATGCTAACCATGTTGATCTCAATGAAGTTCTAGACCAGCCTGCTACCGTGATGGGTACACTCCTCGTAAACTCAGTACCTGCATCTGTTTTATTCGATTCAGGGGCATCGCATTCATTCATGTCAGAAGATTTTGCATACAAGCATGACGTTAAATGTGAGGAGATGAACACTTCGGTATTGGTAAAAACCCCCGTGGGACAATGTCAAACCTCACTGGTTGGCATCGATGTCCCCGTGGAAATCGAAGGGCTGGAATTCTATGCCTCTCCCATTATCCTGAAGTCGTCTAACATCGACCTCATTCTGGGAATGGATTGGTTGAAAGCGCATACCGCTTCTATAGTTTGCGCCACTAAGGTCGTCCATCTGCTACACCCTTCTGACGAAATAATAGCTTACCAAGCTCATCTAGTTCAGAACGCCGAGGCACGTCTTTATGCCTTGAATGCGTTGAACGCTGCACCACTCGAGGGCATTGAAAACATTCCCGTCGTTCGTGAATTCCAAGATGTCTTCCCAGAAGAACTTCCAGGGATTCCTCCTGTTAGAGCTGTCGAATTCATCATCGACTTGAAACCCGGCACTACCCCTATAGCTAAACGACCCTACAAGATGCCGCCGCATGAACTCATTGAGCTTAAGGAGGAAATCGACAAATCTCTTGTCAAAGGTTTCATTCACCCAAGTTGCTCTCCTTGGGGAGCACCTTCTCTCTTTGTTAAGAAGAAAGATGGGACAAACCGATTAGTCCAAGACTACCGTCCTATAAACCAAGCTACCATTCAGAATAAATACCCTCTTCCTCGGATCAATGATCTTTATGATCAACTGGCTGGTTCATCAGTGTTCTCCAAACTCGACTTGAGGTTGGGTTACCACCAGATCCGTGTTCGTGAAGAGGACATCCCAAAAACCGCCTTCGTGACTCGGTATGGGTCATATGAGTACACCGTCATGTCATTCGGCTTAACGAATGCTCCCGCCACCTTCTCTCGTCTGATGAATTATATATTCATGGATTACCTCGACAAGTTCGTCGTGGTTTATCTGGACGATATCCTTGTATTTTCCAAGAACGAGGAAGAACATGCTGGACATCTGCGTCTTGTGCTAGAGAAGCTTCGAGAACATCAGTTGTATGCTAAGTATTCCAAGTGTGAATTCTGGCTTCCCGAAGTAACCTATCTTGGGCATGTCATCTCCAAAGATGGTATTGCCGTCAACCCTGAACGAGTTCAGGCTATTCTCGATTGGACTCCTCCGAAGAATGTGAAGCAAGTCCGAAGTTTTCTCGGTCTCGCCAGCTATTGCCGTCGGTTCGTCGAGAACTTCTCCAAGATTGCCAGGCCTCTGACTAATTTGTTGCATAAGGGTGTCAAGTTCGACTGGACAGACAAGTGTCAGGAAAGTTTCCAGACGCTCAAAGACAAGTTGACTTCTGCCCCCGTGCTTGCACCACCTGATACTAAGAAGGACTTCGTCATTTACTGCGACGCTTCCCGCCAAGGATTAGGCTGTGTCCTAATGCAGGAGCGCAGAGTGATTGCTTATGCCTCTCGTCAATTGCGCCCTCACGAAGAAAACTACCCGGTTCACGACCTCGAGCTTGCTGCTGTCATTCATGCACTAAAGCAGTGGCGACATTACCTTCTCGGTAATCGTTGCGAGATCTTCACCGACCATCAAAGTCTGAAGTATCTGTTTACTCAGCCAGATTTGAATCTACGTCAGCAAAGATGGATGGAGACTGTTGCAGACTTTGACGTGGATATATCATATACCCCCGGCAAGGCTAATGTAATGGCTGATGCCCTGAGCCGCAAGTCTTACTGCAACCACCTCCAGGTCCACAAAGTTCAGCCCTCGCTTACCGAAGAATTTAGAAGGCTGAACCTCCATATTGTTCCCCCGGGATCACTCGCTCCCCCTCCCGAAGGTTTTCCCAAACGGAACCTCCATGTTGTTTCCAAGGGTTCTCTCAATACCCTGGTTGCGAAACCAGATCTTGTGGACACCATCAAATGGATACAGAAATGTGACGATGAAGTCCTCAAGATTAAGCGCGACCTCAAAAGAGGAAAGCCCTCATTCTTCACGATCGCCGACGATGGCGCCTTGTATTTCAAAGGCCGCCTAGTGGTACCATGTTCGAAGAAAAACCTGGATAAGACAAAAAGGGTTATGCAAGAAGCCCATGATACGCCTCTGTCCATCCATCCTGGTAGTACAAAGATGTACCAGGATATTCGTCAAAGATTCTGGTGGTCTAATATGAAGCAGGACATTGCTCGTTATGTTGCTGAGTGTGACGTTTGTCGCCGAATCAAAGCAGAGCATCAAAGGCCTGCTGGAACTCTGCAACCTATCTCTATTCCTGAATGGAAATGGGACCATGTTGAAATGGACTTCGTCACTGGATTTCCCAAATCGCGGAAAGGTAATGATGCTACTCTTGTCGTCATTGACCGGCTTTCCAAAGTTGCCCATTTCCTGGCGGTCAAAGAGACAATCACTGCTAGTCAGCTTGCTACTCTCTACATGGCTAGAATTGTTTCACTTCACGGTATCCCACTGGTTATCAGTTCAGACCGTGGCAGCTTATTCACTTCAAGGTTTTGGGCGAGTTTCCAAGAAGCTATGGGGACTCATCTGTCGTTCAGTACTGCGTTCCATCCTCAGTCGCAAGGACAGGTTGAACGTGTCAACCAAGTTCTCGAAGACATGCTTCGAGCTTGTGTAATCTCATTCGGCAAGAAATGGGAGGAATCTCTTCCATATGCCGAGTTCTCTTATAATAATAGCTATCAAGCTAGTCTAAAGATGTCCCCCTTCGAAGTGCTATATGGACGAAAGTGTCGAACCCCTCTGAACTGGTCAGAAACTGGGGAACGTCCACTCTTTGGTCCGGATATTATACAACAGGCCGAAGAACAAGTTCGCATTATTCGCGAGAATCTCAAGACTGCTCAGTCACGTCAGAAAAGTCAGTATGACCGTCATCACCAAGACATGGTCTATCAACCTGGCGAAAAGGCTTATCTTCGAGTTACACCAATGAAGGGTTCTCACCGCTTCGGGATCAAGGGCAAGCTAGCTCCTCGCTATATCGGTCCCTTCACTATTCTCGAAAGGCGTGGAAAGGTGGCATATCAACTGGAGCTTCCACCGAACCTTTCTCAGGTTCATGATGTGTTCCACGTGTCACAACTCCGCCGTTGCTTCAAGGATCCAATCCGAGCGGTGGATCATGAAGTGCTCGAATTGCAACAGGACCTCTCGTATAAAGAGCATCCGGTCCGCATTCTTGACCAAGCTGAACGCCGCACACGTCAGAAGGCGATCAAATTCCTCAAAGTCCAGTGGTCGAATCACTCTGAAGACGAAGCCACTTGGGAACGCGAGGATCGCCTGCGTGATGAATACCCCGCGTTGTTTCCTTCTACCTCCTAAATCTCGGGACGAGATTTCTTGTAGTGGAGGAGTTTTGTAACGCCCGGGTAATTAAGCTACAGTGATCCCCCGCTAATGATGCCACGTCACCTCGGTTACTGTTGATAAACCCTAGATAATTCAAAACCGAAACAAATTCAAAATTTAATTACAGGAAAACAATAAAAGTTTTCAAACATTAAAATAAAAATGTTCGGTTTGCACTAAATATTACATAGATAATTATGGTGTAGAAGTTACAGTTTTATAAAATGCATAAATATTTTAAATTGAATTAAAACAGAAAGGAAAAGAAATAAAAGAAAAAAAAAGAAAATACAAAACAGAAAAGCTAAAACCTAAAGCTAACAAAAAAAAGTGAAAGAACCCTCTCCCTGGGCCGTGGCCCAACTGGACCAGCCCACTGGCCCAGACCGGCCCCCACTCCCCCATAAACCTACCCTCCCGAAACCCTAACCCCACCCCGTCGCCCCCAGCCGCCCCACTCCCCCCCCACTCGCTCCACTCCCCCCTGCCCCCTCCCCGATCCAGATCGGATCGGGGGCGTTCGCCGCCGCCGCCCGGATTCCACGCCCGGAGCCCCCCCCCCCGCCGGACTGCTTCCTCCCTCCCCGGCCTGCCTCCTCTACGCCGTCGTCTCGCCTCCTCACGTCCTCCTCGTCCCGAGCCGAGGCCGCCATCCGGCGCCGCGCCCTCGACCCCGTCGCCCCGCCGCACTCGTCGCCGGCGACCCGAACGCCGCCCCCTTCCTCGTCCTCCTCCTCGAGCTCGAGACCGCTGCCCCGTTCCCTGCACCTTCCGTGAGCACCCCCCCTCTCTCCCCGTCCCCGTTGCCCGTTCCGGCCACCGCGCCGCCAAGCCCCGCCCCTGTGCGCTGCCGGCGTCGACTGCGCACGCAAGGCCGCACCCGCCTGCTCGACCCGCTCCTCACGCCCGGCCGTGCCCTATGCATGTGCACACTCGCCGCTGCCCCGTGCTGAAGCTCCGCGTGCGCCGTGCTCGCCCACCGGTCGCCCGCGCCGTCCGCGGCTTGCGCGTCCGCCCCCTTGCTCGCGATGCTCCCCTCGCCCCGATCGCTGTTGCGTCCGCCGCCGCTCGCCGTCCCGCCATTTGCCGCGCCGCGCCTTCGTTCCCTGCCCCGGCGCCACCCCGACGTGGCCTCGCCGCTGCCGCTGTCGTCCCAGGCGGCCGGGCTTGCCGTGCCCGTGGCCGGCGCCCCCTGCCCATCTGGGCATTTGCCAATCGGGCTGGGTGCCTGCGCCCGTAACCCGCGCCCCGAATCGTGCCCTGGCCACTACATGGGGCCCCGCCTCCAGAACAAATAAAAAAAACAAAGAATTAAAAAAAATACCTAAATAAATAAATAATTAATGATAAAATATAATTAATTAATTAACTAATTAGTTAACTTATTTAATTCTGATTAAATTAACTAATTAAGGTTAATTAACCCAATGATTAATTAACCTAATTAACTACTGTTAATTAATCTAATCAATTAGTTAGGTTAATTAAACCCTAATTAACATAAACAGTGTATGACAGGTGGGTCCCACTGGACCCACTGGTCAGGTTGACCAAGTCAACAGAGTTGACTGCTGATGTCAGCATGACATCATGCTGATGTCATTAATCTATTCGAATTAATTTAAATAATTAATTAAATTCCAGAAATTAATAAAATCTTTAGAAAATCATATCTTTTAATCCGTAACTCGGATTAAAATATTTTCAACATGAAAGTTGCTCAGAACGTCGAGACGAATCCGGATACGCACCGTTCGTCCGCCACGCATCCCTAGCATAGCGAACACGCAACTTTCCCCCTCCGGCTCCTCGCCCGAAAACGCGAAACACCGGGGATACTTTCCCGGATGTTCCCCCCCTTCACCGGTATCACCTCATACCGCGATTAGGGCACCCCTAGCACCGATACTTGTCATGTCATGCATCGTCATGCATTTGTTTGCATTGTATTATTGTTTCTTCCCCCTCTTCTCTCGCTAGACACCGAGACCGACGCCGCTGCTACCCAGTACGACTACGGATGTTGACGACCCTCTCTCTTGCCAGAGCAACCAGGCAAGCCCCCCCTTTATCACCAGATATCGCCTACTCTTCTCATACTGCTTGCATTAGAGTAGTGTAGCATGTTACTGCTTTCCGTTAATCCTATGATGCATAGCCTTCCTTGCTACTACTGTTGTTACCTTTACCTGCAATCCTAATGCTTAGTATAGGATGCTAGTTCATCAGTGGCCCTACACTTGTCCGTCTGCCATGCTATACTATCGGGCCGTGATCACTCGGGAGTTGATCACGGGTATATACTATACTTTATACATGATACATGTGGTGACTAAAGACGGGTCGGCTTGAGGAGCACCCGCGAGTGGAGTTTTGAGGCGGAGCGGCAGGGCAGGTTCCGACCACCTAGGAGAGAGGTGGGCCTGGCCCTGGTCGGCGTTCGCGGATACTTAACACGCTTAACGAGATCTGGGTATTTGATCTGAGTCTGGCCATTTGGCTATACGCACTAACCATCTACGCGGGAGTAGTTATGGGTATCCCGGCGTCGTGGTATCAGCCGAAGCCTTCGTGACGTCAGCGACTGAGTGGCGCGCGCCGGATTGGAACGTAAGCCTGCTCTTGTATTAAGGGGGCTAGTTCTGCTTCCGGCCGCGTACGCAACGTGCAGGTGTGCTAAGGGCGATGGGCCCAGACCCCTGTGCGCTTAGGTTTAGACCGGCGTGCTGACCTCTCTGTTGTGCCTAGGTGGGGCTGCGACGTGTTGATCTTCCGAGGCCGGGCATGACCCAGGAAAGTGTGTCCGGCCAAATGGGATCGAGCGTGTTGGGGTATGTGGTGCACCCCTGCAGGGAAGTTAATCTATTCGAATAGCCGTGATCTTCGGTAACAGGACGACTTGGAGTTGTACCTTGACCTTATGACAACTAGAACCGGATACTTAATAAAACACACCCTTCCAAGTGCCAGATACAATCGGTGTTCGCTCTCTCACAGGGCGACGAGGGGAGGATCATCGGTTAGGATTATGCTATGCGATGATACTTGGAGGACTTCAGTCTACTCCCTTCTACATGCTGCAAGACGGAGGCTGCCAGAAGCGTAGTCTTCGAAAGGATTAGCTATCCCCCACTTATTCTGGCTTTCTGCAGTTCAGTCCACCGATATGGCCCTTTACACATTTACCCATGCATATGTAGTGTAGCTTCTTGCTTGCGAGTACTTTGGATGAGTACTCACGGTTGCTTTCTCCTTCTTTCCCTCTATCCCTTCTACCTGGTTGTCGCAACCAGATGTTGGAGTCCAGGGGCCAGACGCCACCGTCGACGACGACTCCTACTACACCGGAGGTGCCTACTACTACGTGCTGCCCGCTGACGACGACCAGGAGTAGTTTAGGAGGATCCCAGGCAGGAGGCCTGCGCCTCTTTCGATCTGTATCCCAGTTTGTGTTAGTCTTCTTAAGGCAAACTTGTTTAACTTATGTCTGTACTCAGATATTGTTGCTTCCGCTGACTCGTCTATGATCGAGCTCTTGTATTCGAGCCCTCGAGGCCCCTGGCTTGTAATATGATGCTTGAATGACTTTTTTTTATTTGTAGAGTTGTGTTGTGATATCTTCCCGTGAGTCCCTGATCTTGATCGTACACGTTTGCGTGTATGATTAGTGTACGATTAAATCGGGGGCGTCACCATATACTCTATAAGTGTTTATATGTCTGTTAGTTTTGTACATTATTGGTTTATTGACTCAGTATTTGAATCGTCATACATTGCTTATGTCCATATCTAAATATGAGTACACATTATGCTGCGTGTGACATTTGAGTTGGACATAAAGTCTTCCAAATATTCGAATTCACCTTAAACTGGATTCTAGCTTCTGAATTCGAGTATCGGCATTTGTAAATCATATTCATATATGAAAGTGGAATACATATTTGTCATGCTTTTGAAGATATATAAAAACACATAGAATGATTTATGAAGATTCATATAGGAATAAAAATGGATTCAAATTTAGTTGCCAGGGTAAACGTGGATGCTTATTGTCCCAAAATTCGAAAGAAGCGGCACTCCCACATCGGCTGCCCGAAGCCAAGTGTTCGGGAGATGGAAATTACTGTCCACCCCTTACATGAACAATCCATCAGCCTGATTTCCACTTCTCGCAATAGGGGTAGGTTAGTAACTTCAATTAGACATGACACGACCGCCTCTGAGCCCATTGCGACACAACATGGGCGGCAAAACACATTTGATTCAAGCTCGTCCGAAAGACCTCTGTTTCTCCCTCCATTTCCCCATTCATACATGATGGGCGGCAAAACAAACTCGACTCGCCTGAAATCGATGTAGGCAAATATTTTCAATAGGGGCAGGTTTGTAACTTCACTCAGACGTTGACACAACAGTCCTACCTATCAGCCCCGTTCATACACCATGGGCGCCAACCACGAGCACCAAAACATCCTCTCCTCGCCCAAAATCGCTCTAGGAAAATATTTGCGAGATGCGAGATTACAGTCCTATCCCCAACCGAGGAGACGTCCAAATTTTAAACGGGGGCTAAGTTCATAACTTTCCCATATTTCAGACAGGCGCGTCCCAAAAACATGGTTCCCCGTACCTCTCCCTCCATTTTCCCATTCATACACCGTCCGCACTAGAACACCATCCCCACATCAGCCTCCTCCGTCTGCTACCCCATCCATCGGCGCCGTCCTCCACCCTATCCATCGCCGCCGTCCTCCACCCCATCCATCACCACCGTCCTCCACCATGCCGGAGCGCCTACCAAGACCATGTCATCCAGTACTAGAGATGGATGTTTCTCATCCACGACGAAGGACCAAGATCCATGCATCGCATCGGCGTCGCCGTCCTCTTTGCCAGGGCCGCTCACATGACCTTCTCTTCCACTGCAACGGGACTTATCCTCGGTGCACCCGTCTACCATCACAGATCTGCTTCAACGCCACTGACAGCCATCGCACCCCCGATGCCTACAGGGCGCCGCAAGAGAGGTGGTACTTCATATCTCCACAACTTTTTTATCTCAACCAGAAAATAGATCATAACTTGGTTACTGTACTTTCTTTTCAGCTCTTAGAATTTAGTACTTAGTTCGAAGCAAACAATGGATGCTAAATAGCATTTCCCCGGTTTGCAGCTTTAAATCTATGACGGCATAGTCATAATAGGGTTTAATTGATCATGCTTAGGGTTTAATTGATCATGTTGGTTCCGTGGTGATTTCTTTAATAGAAATCGAAGGGGAAACCCTCTTTTGCTCAAAAAAATGCTTAGGGTTCCCCCTTTTATGATCACTATACTATCATCATACCTGCTTCGTGTCATAGTATCACTGCTCCACCCATCAAGCTAAACAAGCTTAGTTGTTCAAATACGAATCTGACATTATTAAAACAGAGTCGTTTAATTGGTCAACCAAATGTTCCTAATATAGTACCCTGGGATTTTTGGTCGGCCCAGGCCTCGGTTCACCTCCGTTCTACTGCGCGCTTCTGATCTCTACTCGTCCCCAGCTACCTGCCTCACCGGTGACTTGCCGTCCCCAGACGGCATGACTCTAGGAGGAGACACCGGACTAATAGGAGGTCAGGAGCCGCTCGCCCAACAGCGTCACCGCTGCCCGGGCGCACTGCCGTGCCTACCTTCCCAGTCCGTTCAGGGCTCAGGCATGCGACACCCACTAAGCCAACCCGATTTATCCTGGGATACGTCATCAATACTCAGCAGCCACTCCTCATCACCCATTTTCTAATTGATTCATTACTCATTAGGCAGGACTGCCATTAGGGTTTGTTGTGTGCTGAGTGCTACCTACACTTAATGGTTCAAATGTATTTCAGTAATCTTTAGTACCTATATAGTTCACAGGGTTTCAAAATTCCGGCCCTAGGAACAGACATTAGTCATTTTGGATTGTTGGTCATAGTGACATTGACCTAGATTACTACTGCAGGCCAAGTTTGTTCACAATTTTAATTGTCTTTCTTACTCATTTGATATGATATCCAATTATTCATGTCGATTAGTTGCAAACAATAAGTGCTAGACAAACTTCTTGATTCAGATTTTGGATGGTCTCTTACTGCATTTAAAATTCTGCATACTATCCTAGTAAGCTCACAAGTAAGTAATTGATTCACTAAATCTATTCTTGCCTTGTCATATTTGTTGTCAATATTCCTTTAGGGTGGACCACCCTGTATCAAAATACTGGAACCGTAGACATGAGTTAATAGTATTTCTCTGTGTGATCTCTTCCATCATGTGTGGGCAACGAGCACTGCATTGTATAGAAAGAAAGTGTCATTTCCAGCTTTTACATAGACTACAATCTTTTACATGGAATACAGTCTGCCTACTTGCTTTGTGTCGCACTACCAGCACTCCACCCTTGAAGGTAAACATTATGCCACTGATAATTCCTTGGCTTATTTGTTCAAATACGAATTTGATATGATTCTAATGTTCCTACTTCAGTTTTCAAATGTGTGTCTGCCTGTTATAGGGACATAAGAGGTTTGTATTTCTGTGTGTGGTCTGGTCAGCACTGTTGGGGGTGAACTTTGCATATGCAGGGATTTATAGGGAGACACTCTTCAAGTTGAATCTGCAATGCATTGCATAGGTCATCTAACTACTTTTTATGATTTCATGGATCTCAGATTCTAAACAGCATCATAATGATTATGAGCTTGCATGCATGAAAAGAATAAAGTAGAACAATGCCATGGCTGTCAAACTTGGCATTAAGGGACTGAAATCAAGTCTAGATGCAATGCAATGCAAACGCTCTCCACCTATAGATTCATGCTCAGAATATGATCCTAACAGTGATTCTCATCTAGAGGGAGACCTAAGTCAATGTAGCTCCCTAGTGGAGGAGTCAGAGGCAGATGTCCTATCTTATTCACCCATCAAGGTGCTTTCTCTAACTTTCCAGTGTTATATTGGTCGCACATATCTTGCAACTGATGCTTTGCATTGCTTCTACTTTGTTGCACTGCCATTAGCTTAGTTTACACACCGTGTATGTGAATACGCCCTGCCTATCCATTTTCAGTACATATTCCATCTGTCATCATACCATATTTATCCATTCAAATGTTGTTCTTGTGTATCAGACATTCAAAAGAAGAGGGTGATTGCTGACCGCGGAGGAGCACGAGCAAAGTATTTGGAAAAGGTAGTGACACCTGATAAATCAAATAGCCCATTTGGTGTAGTTGCAATATCACCTGACCCAAAAAACACCCCAACTCTAGCAGACTCTAGCCCTACTACACTAGTCATTTATGATGCCCCAACTCAGCAGACCCCAACTACAGCAAACAGTATGATGATGCCAGTTGACATAGCACCAGCTCTACAACGCAAAACCCCCATTCCAGCAAAGAGTACACCAAATCCAGTTGCCAAATCCCTTTTCGAACTAGAGAGAGCCCTAATTGCAGCAAATAGTACCCATGTTCCATTTCTTCCCAGTTTAGAAGATGAAGCTTATATTGTTGTCAGGAACTTTATGTGCATCTTTCCTTCATGGAAAGATTATACCGCCGACACAGAACAACTTCTAGTATTTCTCTACAACTTACGCGTAAGTAATGTACTAATGTTATTAATGGTAATTACTGCAGATGTTTCTGCTGATAGAAGACACAAGATTTCATTCTTTGAAATAGGTGAGGACCAAACTGGATTGTCAAGACAAGCAAGGGTTGGTTGCGCTTTTCAAGCACTCATTGATGAAGTATCGTTCCTACCTGAGGCAAGCGCACTTCGATGGCAAGCCTCTAAACAAAATTTCCGTAAAGTCTCCGATGCTACATTTATCAGACAGTGATTGGAATAATCTTGTTACACATTGGTCTCGTCAGCAGCGTAAGGTACTGTCGATGATATCACATCACAATTTGAACAACATTTCTGCATTTGCCTTAACGAATCACTTGTACGAAAACTATTAGCAGAAGAACATTCATTCTCAAGGGACCACAGAATCTCGCAACTATACTTCACACTGCATTGTTCTTGTGAGTACCTCTTGCCCTGTATGACCATACTTACTTTCATTGCTGTTTGATTATGTAGCATCACTGCACATGTTAGCCTCGTTATCGTCCATTGGGTGGACATTATAAGATCCGTATGGACTCTTACATAAATTTAGAATCAACCCAATGCTTTTGAAGAGATTTGGCTCTACAGTCCTCTTGTAAGGACTGAACATCGTCTATCACTGTACTTACATTAATAGCTACTCGCTCCGTCCCGTAATATAAGAATGTTTTGTAAAGTACACCAGTGTTCAAAGCACTCTTGTATTATGGGAGAGGGATTGGTTCATTGTGTAGCATTCTGCATCTTATCTCCCTCACCCACCATTTACTAAAAAATATCAGATCTATATTTAATCTTACCAAAAAGTTGAATACACAGACAATGCCAGTGCAGACGTGTAGCCCATTGCTCTTGTCAGTACATTTTATCCTGTAACGCTTGTACTTCCAGGGATTGGTAGTTGATTATGTATCATCAATCTGCATCTTATCTTCATTATCATCTATCCCTTCCAGTATTATCATATCTATAATTACTCTCTACAAAATTTAGAGTATAGGCAATGCTTATGAAGAGGATTATGTGCTAAAATTCTTGAGTTATCCTTCCCTTGACATGGAGAAGGGCATTATAAAGCCGGTGTTAACTGTTAATGTAAGTCAGTCCTTCTAAAGCCTTTATCTTCAACTGTTGTTTAATTTTCTCATACTCCCTATCGTTTACTGCTGTTTAGTTTGCTGTTTCTATCAAAATGTATGTTCGCAACAACCGTAAGTTCCAAATTTTACTTGTAAAACCAAATTCCTTATTCATACCATGCACATTACTCAATACTCCCTATATATATGCTTGTTTTGTGGATCTATAATCCAGTGTGTGGTGAAGCAGCCCACGTTTGCACCTTGTCATCTCCTGTTTTATCTTACTGATGTGGCTGATGATATGAACAACATGCCATGCACATTAACCAAAATAGATAGAATGATTGTCTTTGCTCTTCATCTATGCTTGTTATGTTGACATGGTAATCCATTAGTGTGGTGAAGCTCCCCGCATTATGAACAATGCCAAATTATGCTATTGATATTTTGAACTTACTCTTTATTTTCTAATTTGAAATTGGGTGGAATTGACAGCACAGTTATCATCTTTGTTTATACACGTGCAAAACTTGTCATCTCTCTCCTTGTTTCAGGGTGATATGCCTGATGGCATGCACAAGTCTGCTAAAGGCTGTGACACAAACCCAACATATATTGTAGCAAAGAAGGCAAAACATCTTGAATATAGCGAGACAACCCCAAAGTCTTGTCTTTATGCAGTGTTCAAGTTACTTGAGACTACTAGTCACACAAGCTCATAGAATTCACTGTTTGAATCAGTTCGACTTCTTCAGTCCCAAGTTCTAGTAGAAAGGCATTCTGCAACTCAACTTCGACTTGAAGTCCTATCTCTAAGAAAGATTGTGGAGAACACCAATGAGAACCTCATTGCCAAACATCTACACCTGGAAGCTATGACCGACATGCTAGGCTGGTCTCACAGCCTTGCTCAGTAGCTTGCACAGTAGTTCCTGCGCAAGGCTAACCTTTCTTGAACTGTCTTGGAAGTGGTCTAGGTTCAGTATTATTTTTTTACACTGCAATGGTGCCCAGTTTTTGTAATCTGCTTCTTCGTTGTGCTTTATGATCACTGGTGGCGAACTTCGATGCCCAGTGGATGTAATATACCATCAATCCTTTAATGTATAGTGTAGGTTTATTCTAAGTTACTATGCCATAATTACTTTATTGTACAGAGTAGGTTTGTTCTTAATTCCTACTAGTTACTACCATCATTCGCTATCTGAAAAAATCTGATGTAGTCGACCGGGCCAAAACATTCGCCTCTAACGGGCCTGGATTTCAGTGGGCAACAATTGGGCCGGCCTGCATCTTTCTTGGGCCCGAATGGCCATTGGGGCCTTCACACTTTGTGCCAGGCCCACAACTTACTCCGGCCTATATTCGACCCAAATTTTAGTTGGGCCTTTTGTGGACCCAGTGCTTAGTTTGGCCCATGTAGCATTGGGCCATTAACATGAAGAATATTCTGGTGGCCTGTTACGGCCTAGAAGAAACCATGGGCCTTTAGCAGGCCGAAATTCATGTTGGGCCTCAATTTCAACTAGTTGTCAACGGGACTTCAGCAGGCTGAAAGGTAGACCGGGCCTTTTTTGGCCCAGTTGTATGATGGGTTGTTACCAGGCCGAAATGTATTTTGGGCCTTAGTTGGCCCACTGATATCATGGGCCTTTAAGAGGCCGAAAGCTTAGTACAGGCATCAACGGGCCAAATTATACGACAGGCCTTTAACAGGACCAAAGTCACGTTGGGCTGAACTGTTGCCACCTTTATCACGGGCCGTTAGTGGGCCAGATGTCGCGTCAGACCATGTCTACATCAGGCCTCTAACAGGCCGTAATTGGGCCCAAATATTCGGCGAATAATTAACAGGCCAGATCTGGCTTCGAGCCGTAAATGGGCCTTATTAAACAGGTCGTTATTGGGCTGGCCCACTAGTACGTGAGTAAGTACTACGGGCCTTTGACTGGGCTGGCCTTTTTAACCTATATGGGCCTTTGTTGGGCCGTGCCACATGTCGACGTATCATAGGCGCCTACCGTCCAATTAATGGATGACATCTGTCCCAACAGTGAGCTAACATGTGTTTCCTCCACCAATGACAAATTTACACGTGGAAAATCCTCATTGGTCCGGGCTGTTAACGGGTTATCGGATCCAAAACCGGACCTGATAGCTTAACGGCGACCCATTACGGTGGATGCCACGTGTTGGTCACCCTTGACGAAAGCACTGCTATGACGCGCGATTTATCGTCATGGAAGTGGACACTTTCGTGATGATAATTTTGGTAATGTCATGGAACACTTCTACGACAGCGCAGGTATGACTATCTTGATTCTGTCGTAAAATCGTCATGGATGTACATGCATTACAAAAAACGTGACCTACTGTGACAAACACGTATCATCACGGAAGTGTCTTTTTTTGTAGTGAGTGTGAGAGGCATTCATATAGACTCATCTTGTTCTGTATATCGAGCTGTAATATCGAGTGGTAAGTAAATAAAAGTGTGATGATCATCATTATTAGAGCATTGTCCAAGTGAGGTAAAGAATGATGGAGACTGATTAGTCCTTGAAAGAATGAGGATGAGGTTCTAGACTAAATCAATTGAGAGAAAAAGAGAGAAGGGGCAATGCTACTATCCTTTTACCACATTTCTGCCTTGAAGTAGCACCATGTTCTTCATATACTAGTGGGATTTTTCATATAGAACTTGGCTTGTATATTCCGAGGATAGGCTTCCTCAAATGACCGAGGTCTTCATGAGCAATTAAGTTGGTTGCACACCCACTTAGTTTCATATTGAGGTTTCATACACTTATAGCTCTAGTGCATCCATTGCATCGCAATCCCTACTCCTCGCATTATATCGATTGAAAGGCCTATCTATCGATGTGAATAAAACTAGGGTGGTGACAGCATGGCACCTTCAGCCTAAATAAATTGGGTTGTACGCCTTTCTTGGATAGGAAGGAAGGATTTTGAAGGCTCCACAATATCCACTAGACTTTGGCCTTCATCAATGAAAGCGAGTGGAGAATTTATGCCAAATGGACTCTCAGGATCACTTCGTGGGATCATTCCGAGAGGGTGCATCAACATGTTTGACAAGAGAGGACCCCGATCTCAAGGAAAATGGGCAGCTACATATGCCTGGAAGGACGGCTAGTAGCAATAGGTGACAGGCTGAAGGTGTACGACATGTCCTCACGCGTGGGCTCTAGTAGGATCCGTGTGGACAAAGTCACCCGCACCAGCCACAGTAATATTCGCCTACTGCCCATGCTGCTATAGAGTAGTACCTTGCTGCCACCCAACATATACCAAAGGAGGAGGAAGAAAAATACCCAGGGGGTAACACACTACTCCGCGAGGTCGTCATAATCACTCATGCAAGCATGCCATGGGCGGCCATGCCACCATGGTACAAGCTAGACTAGCCTATTCCAACATATATTCAACCAATTGGGGTGTCCGGCAAGTTCTCCCACGACACTATAAATAGGGGAGGACGAAGTCCCACCGGGGTTCGATGTTTGCATCTTGTAGTAGACACACATTGTAGATCTCTACCATTGCAATAAAAAAACAAGGCAGGAGACACCTAGAAGGTGGCCCGAACCCGGGTAGTTCTTCATGTTCATATATAGTTCATCCACCATCGTTCAGCATGACTTAGGATTGCCAGACGTGTTCAGTCCTAGGCCAAACTCTCAAAGGGTTGTTTCTCACAACTCATATGTAGGTTCTTAGAAACCGACACTCTCCATTGCCTAATGATCCTCCGAGTTGATGCGAGACTTTCTTCCTTTTTGACCTCCTGTATATATCTCTACCACCACATTTCTATTTCCCGTAGTGCTAATGTCCATGACTCATGCTTATATATTGAGTGGAGTTGAACATGCTGAAGGACGTTAAAAATTATGATCCAATTGCTTGCTTTGGATCAGGGCGCTCATGATTTATATTTATGCAGTAAAGGCGGAGTCATGTCATGCTTACATATTTCAGTGAGTAGAGATAACATTTGTCAAGCATCATATTTTGAAAAATTAATGATTATGTTCTTATATTCATGGATATTATTATGTCGATATCAATAACTTCATCGTTTATCAATATTTCTACCATAAAAGAGATTACAAGATAACCATGTTAGGAAGCATTCAACATCATAAATTCTGTTTTATCACTTATCTACTCGAGGATGAGCAGGAATTAAGCTTGGGGATGTTGATACGTCTCCAACGCATCTATAATTTTTTATTATTTCATGCTATGATATTACCAATCTTAGATGATTTATATGCAATATTATATCAGTTTTGGACTAACCTATTAACCTAGTGCCCAGTGCCAGTTCTTATTTTTGCATGTTTTTTGTTTCATAGAAAATCAATACGAAATGTTGTCCAAACACGATGAAAATTTACGGTTATTTTTTCTGGACCAGAAGGGACCCTAGAAGCTCTAGCAGGAGGCTAGAAGATCTACGAGAGGTCCACAAGCTCACACAGTGCGCCCCCACCTGAGCTTTTGGGTTCCACGTAGCTCTGTTTGACCTAATTATTCTTCTGTAAATTCCCATAAACCCCAAAACCAATAGAGAGCCACCCAATACAATTTTTCCACCACCGCAAGCTTCTGTTCTTCCGTGATCCAATCTTGAGGCCTTTTTCAGTACTCTCCCAGAGGTGGAATCAATGACGGGGGGCTTCTACATCATCCTTGCTGCACCACTAATGATGTTTGAGTAGTTTACCATAGACCTATGTGTCGACAGTGATTAGCTAGATGGCTTCTTCTCTCTCTTTGATCTTCAATATATTGTTCTCTTTCGAGATCAATTCAATGTCACCTTCTTTTACGGTGTGTTTGTTGGGATCCGGTGGATTGTGGGTCATGATCAGATTATTCATTGAAAGTAATTGAGTCTTTTGTGAATGTAACGACCCGAGACCGACGCTTCAAATGCCTTCCATGTATTTCCAAGTTCCGTCGTGTGATTTGTTTTGCTTGTTGCATTCATCATGACATCATTTGCATTGCATCATGTCATCATGCCACTAAATCTTTGCAAGTTAAATAACTAAATTGCATGGATATATGTTCCATTGAAATTGAGGGAAATGCACATGGTGATTTCTCTTTAAAACATATTCAAAGTCTCCTACTATTATTAGGAAGCTATATTAAAATACTCCATTAACTTTGGAATCACGATAACACACTTGCAATTTAATTCCATGCCACTTCTGCTCCAAGTTCACCTCCAAACTTTGCCAACAATTCTTTTTCCTTTTATTGAGGCTATTCCTAAATTCTCAACATTTTTGGAGACTTCAAATTCCTAGTCCTTGTTCAAACCATTTGAATTAAATTAAAATGGCTTTGAATTTAATTCTTACAATCATGTCCACTCCTATTTTTCATATATTGTGCACATTTTTGTGAGTCCAGGAAAATTAACCCCATGCCCAAATTCTTTATCTAACCTTTGCTCTTCTCTTTTTTTCTTCTTCCTATTTGCTGTAATTGAGCAAGAGTAGCAAGAAGGATAGAGAGTTTCCAGCGCAGCCCATTTTGGCCCAAGGACCAGGCCGGCCCAACCATCCCCCAGCTCACCTAAACCTATAACCCTAGCCCCGACTCTCTTCTCTCGATCTCTCCCTCTTGTTCCCTCTGGCCGCCGCCACACAACACATGTACGCAGAGGGGCAGTGCCCCACGCCCGATCCCCTCGACCGCTACCTTGGCCTCCGGCCATGGCGCCCGCGCCGACGATCCTACAGGTCGCTGCACCGCGCCATGTCCGCTTCCTCGTTCCTGCCCGTGTTCGGTCTGTCCTCCAGCCCTCGTCCACGACCACACCAATACCAGCGAGCAGCTGCCCGCCTTACACGCCCGAGGCCTACTCGACTCCTCCGCCTTTACGCCAGCAACAGTGTCGCTATCCGTCCTCGCGCGCCCGCAGCGCTCGGCCTCCTCCCTGCGCCCAAACCTCCATGGCGCCTCCGCCCCAAGCACCGCCCTGCCGGATCCACGCCGCTGCCCCGTCTCGAGCCCCGCCGGCATCCAGCCTCCCCGTGCTCGACCTCAACCTCCTCTACTTCGCGTTCTCGTCGGAGATCGCGTCGCTGCGTCTCTTTCACCTCCTGCCCGAGTCCCCTGCATCGGCCCCGGTAGCCGTCCCCTGCTGGTGGTCTCCGCTGTCCCCGTGCACCTCCCCTTACTGTTGCTGTTGACGCCAAGTCGGAGAACTAACGAACAGGGAGTAGCGCCAAGTTCCATTGTTGAAGATTTCGTCAAGTACCTATGGTTTCGCCAAACACCACCCCGCAAGCGCCGACTATCATGACGGCCCTCGATGATTTCGGATTCGACAAGTCCGACGACGCTCTTGTACAACTACGTTGCCAAGACCGAGACCGACAAGATCACATAGACATCCGAACGACTACCGCACTAGATCGCCAAGTCCAGTGATATGCCAAGTACCTCTACCGATGGCCCCGAACATCTACGAACGTGTATGACTATCGTTGCCCGAAGAACCGTGGGTCATAAGCGTCGTGAACAACTACCGTCACCAAGATCGTGAGTACCTCAATTGTCGTCGTGTACCACTACTTCCACCACCGTCGCGAGAACGACTACTTCCACTACAGCCCGTGTACCACTACTTCCTTCGACGAACTTGATACATCATGAATGCACCCTTGGGAGGTATAACTGCCAAAACGACGTCCGTGAACGAATGCTTGCGATGTATGAGATGCACCCTATGTTTACACCATGTCCGAGATACCTCGCCACCGACATGTGGGAACCCGGTATCCGGGAGCAACCCACAATCTTGCATTACACGCTCGCACCAACACTTTCTTTTGCACTGACAATCTCGACGAGTTGTCGGATCACCGGAATGTTGCCATGGCACTGTTTCTGTTGTCGCCGCAATGACACCCCTTTCTTCCGTCGTGGCGGCCCAAATGCCCCCATATCCGTTTCATGTCCACATTTCACAAAATTGCATAAAACTTGTATATGTCATCCGCATCATGATAACAACATTTAAATGCTTAAAAATTGTTGTTTGCATTGTTTTGCATAAATGTCATGTTAAAATAGTTTAATTCATAACTAAATAACCATAGCTCGTAATTAAATAAACTTTATATGTACATGTGAGTTTCCGGCCTCATTTAAACATGCCTAGATAGGTAGTTTAATTATGCCCCACCTCTTGCCATGTTAACCAACATTTAATCTTGTCTTGTTCATAAACAAGAGTGAACTAAATACTTGAATGTGGTATTTCGGCAATATGCAACTCGTTGCATATTGAGCTCCACTTAACTTGTAGTATCGTTTGTTGCACTTTGCCATGCTATGACTCATTAAACCGGGCATGCATCATACTTGGTTGTGCATCATGTCATGTTCATGTGAAGGTTGTTTACCATGTTGTTTGCTTCTTTCCGGTTGTTCTTTTTCTCGATAGTTCTGGTTGTGTTGTGATTGTGAGGATTTGTTCGACTACGCCGGTCCGTCTTCTTCATGGACTCGGTCTTCTTCCTAGCGGGATTTCAGGCAAGATGACCATTACTCTGATACCACTACTATCTTTGCTTTGCTAGTTGTCTTGATGCTATCGCTATGTCGCGCTATCTACCACTTGTTTATCAAGCTTCCCAAATTGCCATGATAGCCTTTAGTCTTTTCAACCATCCGAGCAAACCATTGTTTGACTGTGTTACCACTTTGCTCAGCCCCTCTAATAGCGTTGCTAGTTGCAGGTGCAGTGCAGGATGCTTCATGTTGGATATGGATATCTTGGGATATCACAAATATCTCTTATTTAATTAATGCATCTATATACTTGGTAAAGGGTAGAAGGCTTGGTGATGCAGAGCATCCTTCCATCATCCCCATGGACTCTAGACCAACACATCAAGCCCCACGTGGACCTATGACAAGAGCTCGAGCACGTGCAATGGAAACCGGGGTGAACTCCTTCCTACTTGACTTGCACATGAACTCGAATGAGATTAAGTTGCTACCTCAACCAAATACCCTATGCATCATTAGATACAAAGAGGGACCCTCCCAAGCAGCTGAGGAACACCACCAAGTGCAAGGAGAACCACCCCAAGGCCACACGAAGGAGGAAGGAGCCAAACATCAGCAAGACAGAAGGTCCGCGGCAACCCCGTGCGCACGGGCCCCTGAGACCTCATGCCCACGGGCTACACAGGGAGGTACAGCTATAGCACCCCGTGAGCATAGGTCCAACTTACCCCGTGCGCACGGACCCTACAGGATGGCTGGCTGATGCGGGCTATTGGGCCTCCACTTTGCATACGCTTCACCTCCTACCTACCCAAGCCTACATAATTCGTACCTAGGGATATGTTTAGGGTTAGCAAAGTATTAGATGAGATATTTGTGAGCTTTACTCCTTCTACCACCTCCATTGGAGATCAAGGCCTCTTAGGAGAGGATGCACTTGTGGATTTCAAGACCTCCATCTCGGAGAAGACTACCATCATCAAGACCTCATCACCTAGGAGTGGGAAGAACTCTACCATTGTATCTTTCCTTTGATTGTGTTTGTGATTTGTGGATCTTGTGTTGCTACTCTAGTGGATGTGGAATTGGGTATTGTTGGAGTGATTTCCTCTTTGTGTTCTTGGTGTTCATCTCCTTCTCCCCCCTCCAAATATGAAAAGATCCATCTTAGGGTTTCACCTTACAACATCTTTGTATCATGATCAAGGTTGATTCACATCTTGGAGTCCCTACCCTCCACTTTCTAGCTTGATTTTGTTGGTTTTTATCCTAATTTGAAAATCCCCACCAAAAATAGCCCCCAATTTTTTCTTCCAATTTGTTGGATCTTGTTAGATTTGGTTGAGTTGATCCACGAATTTGGTGTTTGGCAAGTGGATCTACCCCCTACCATCTTCCCCACCCTTCCATCCATCGAATTTGGCCTCAAATTTGGAAATCACCATGGATTCAAAACTTTTCGTCCGCTTCCAGAGGACCCCATGCACACGGGGCCCCGTGCACACGGCCCTCACTTATCCCATGCGCACAGACCATCCAGAGACTTTCGGACATTTTATGTTTTGCACCATTTTCTTTCCACACCACCACTTGTGTTCTTCCGCAATATTTCTCATGGGTTTTTGAGTTTTGGGTTGCGGTTTCTCTTACAAATCGCAAATGTGCTATAAGTTCTCTGCCACACACTTGTGGGCCTACTAAGTTGACGCTATGCAAGGTTTTGTCAACTTATAGTTAACACACGGTTCTAGCAGTAGTGTCCGTTGGATGTCCATCCAACGGATGTCGTGCTTCTTCTTCAATCTCGGATATTCTAGCTTCAACCGCCCAAATAAATGATTCCTCCCCCTAACATCTGGGGCGCACCGTTTCGGAGGCTGACCTGTGGGCCTACTAAGTTGACGCGTACTAAGGGCTTTGTCAACTTAGTCAATATAAACGATTCTAGCTGCAGTGACCGTACGATGTCCATCCAACGACCGTTGTGATTCTTCAACCACTGGTCTTCTTGCTCTAGCCGCCCAAAGCAGCGCCGGTCGTGCCTCATGCTCCTGCCTCCCATGGCCGGCTGTGCTGCCACGGAGGCCTCACCTCCCCCTACCACTCCCACCGCTGGCCAGGCCCTACGGCGACGACATCCTCACAATGCAGCCAAACCAGTGAACCCTCGTACTCCTCTCCATGTGGGCATCCACTGCCGTGTCTTCCCCGGCTCCGCGTCGTCCCCTTCCAAGGCCTCGCCATCGTCGACTGCCTTGGTGCTCCCGGAGCGGCGTGGTCAATGTGGTCAACGACCGACTTCCATCGAAAGAGTACTGTACGTGGAGAGGCTGACAGCTGGGTCCACGGCCGCAGCAAGGAAGTGCCTCCTTATTATGCGAAAAATAATTGTTCCTCCACCTGACAGCAGGGACCGACCGGACGGACCACCGTATTTCGTGAAAAAAACGTTTCCCCCTGACTGCTGGGACTCACCAGCTACATCTTTGCACGCAAGGAAGTGCGTCCATATTACGGGCAAAAAATGATTCGCCCCTGACTACTAAGACCCACCAGCTACATCTTCGCACACAAGGAAGTGCCTAACAGTCGAGATCCATCCAGTCGAAGCGTACGTAGCGTTGTCATTCTGGTCGCGAACGTGTACATACATACTGGTCGATCGGTCTATCTACAGGCTGCAGCGATGAACCATGGCCATGTAAGGAAGGGCACGTGTGGTAGTAGAGACGCGCACATGTGGTAGTAGAGGCACACACGTAGCATGTACATGTACGTACAACGTCCAGGGTGCAAGAAAGTAAATATGGCCACATACGTACATACGGGCGAGGTCTCGAATGGCTACTCGTGCATACGTATGGCCAGGGCTCGTGTACATGGATGTGGCTGGGTCGGAACAGAGAAACCGCGTCGTCGTCGTGTTCATGGGGAGGCAATGGAATGCGTCATGTTCATCGGGAGGCAACGGAATGCGTGATGTTCATCGGGAGCCAACCGGCTTGGATGGAACTGGCGATGGAAACGAGGCCTGGCATACCGCAGAATGGAGGAAACAGCTGTGTTCGACCAGCCACGGTGGAAACGGGATCCTGCTCATCGGGAGGGGTCTGGTGTATCACAAAACGGAGGAAACGGACCTCCTACGGTCGAAATGGGGTCCTGTTGATCGGGAGGGGTGTGGCGTACCACAAAACGGAGGAAACAAACTTGTGTTGGAGCGCTACAGTCGAAACGGGGTCGGTGTGGCGTACCGCAAAACGGGACTCCACGGGATACTGTTCATCTCCACCGTCGACTGCCTCCACGGGCTACTGTTCATCCACCGTCGACCTCCTCCAACCTCCACCTACGACTGTTCATCCACGGGCCCCTGTTCATCTAGCCTCCACCGCGCTCTCCTCCACCGGCTACTGTTCAACCAGCCCTCTCCACGGGGGTCCTATTCAACCACCCCTCCACGGGCTACTGTTCATCCAGCCCTCCACTGGCTACTGTTCAACCAGCCCTCCACCGGCTACTGTTCAACCAGCCCTCCACGGGTTCATGTTCATCCAGCCCTCTGCGATGTCCTGTTCATCCACCGGCTCGATCGATCGGGGTACTGTTCATCCAGCGGCAACAACCTCTACTACCACGGGTTCCTGTTCATCCAACCCCCCACCGGGAACTGTTCATCCAAACCCCCTCAACAACGCTCACTATTCATCTAGGGAAGGAGACAGCATTGTTCGATCGGTTTCAGTTAGCAGCAGTAGCGAAGGAATCACTCGGGTTCAGTTAACAGCAAGGGATCGATCGATCGCTCGGGTTCAGTAACACGTAGCCTGTCGTGCAATCGCTCGGGTTCAGTTAGAGCCCAATGCCTCGCTCGGGTTCAGTTAGAGCGCAACACCTCGCACACACGCGCATACGTACGAGAGAAACGCGGACCGCTTGGCCCCCGACCACCCACCGTAACTGGGAACTCCCTGATATTTTCCTCGCCCTTGCTTCTACCATGGCTTTTTCCGTCATGGACGGCCCAAAGAATGTCATGCAACTGCGTCTTCGGCCCGCCCAGGATGAAAAACCCATTTTCTATCATGATTTTCTTGCATAGAAGTAGGAGCCCACCACATCTATGATGATACCGGGTTTTGTCACAATTATCGTCATAGAAGTGTCATAAGTAGGACAGAAAAAAAATTCGTTCGGCCCAAAATGTCACGGATGTGTCTTTTTTTTTGTAGTGAGGATGGACAACTGATGCGGCTATTGGGCCTCCACTTCACATCCACTTCACCTCTTACCTACCCAAGCGTATATAATTTGTACCTAAGGATATGTTTAGGGTTAGCAAAGTATTAGATGAGATAATTGTGAGCTTTGCTCCTTCTACCACCTCCATTGGAGATCAAGGCCTCTTAGGGGAGGATCCACTTGTGGATTTCAAGACCTCCATCTTGGATAAGACTGCCATCATCAAGACCTCATCTCCAAGGAGTGGGAAGAACTCTACCATTGTATCTTTCCTTTGATTGTGTTTGTGACTTGTGGATCTTGTGTTGCTACTCTAGTGGATGTGTAGTTGGGTATTGTTGGAGGGATTTCCTCTTTGTGTTCTTGGTGTTCATCTCCTTCTCCCCCCTGTCAATGTCAAAACCGGCGGATCTCGGGTAGGGGGTCCCAAGTTGTGCGTCTAAGGTCGATGGTAATAGGAGACAGGGGACACGATGTTTACCCTGGTTTGGGCCCTCTCTATGCAGGTAATACCCTACCTCCTTCTTGATTGATCTTGATGGATATGAATATTACAAGAGTTGATCTACCACAAGATCGTAATGGCTAAACCCTAGAAGTCTAGCCTGTGTGACTATGGTCATGACTATCTCTCCTATCCGGACTAAGTCCTCCGGTTTATATAGACACCGGGAGGATCTAGGGTTACACAAGGTTAGTTATAGAGAAAGGAATCTACATATTTTGTCGCCAAGCTTGCACTCCACGCCAACGAGAGTCCCATCCGGACACGGGTGTAGTCTTCGGTCTTCGTATCTTCATAGCCCACTAGTCCGGCCCATGCCTAGAAGGTCGGACGCCCGAGGACCCCTTAGTCCAGGACTCCCTCACCCCCTGCAAGTGAGAAAAGATCCATCTTAGGGTTTCACCCTACAACACTTGGCCTGTTGCTCGGTGTTTTGTTCCACTCTTGCCGCCATAGTTTCTGTATACCGGTGTTATGTTCCTTCAATTTTTTGTTCCTAATTCGGTGGGGGATTATGGGCCCCCCTTTTTTCTTCGTCTAAAGCAAAGCTTTCCTGAGGAGATCCAACATTGGTTTTTACCATTTTCCTAATAACAACTAAAACTTGCATAGGGATCAGCCAGCACCCGAGGTCTCTTAATCAACCCTCGGGCCAGTGCTCGACATGAGTGTTGGCCCACCTACCTAGCAGTCGGCGGTGCCACCTCGGTGCAACTCGATGGTATTTGGCTATCTTCCACTTCGCATAGATGGATGAGTCCGTAGATAGAGAGCGCGCGACTCTGGACACGGATCTGACTCACCGGGAGATCTCAAGGGATAGTTTCCGGGTCTGGATCCTGGGATTAGCAGGGTGGATGTCATTCTTCTTTTTCGTTTGATTTAATCCGTAGTCCGATCCTGCTTTTCTGTATGATGATTCCTATGTAATTGATGAATTGTTGTATTCATGTTGTAGCTTGTGGCAAGTGTAAGGCTTTATCTTGTATTCTCATCTATTCGGTACATGGTAAGTTGATATCCACCTTGCTATGTGCTCGAAATGTGGTTGGGCTTCAATCATGAATTCATAACGTGATTGGGATAGAATCGCATCTTGGGCGCTACAAGTTGGTATCAGAGCCTTACCGACCTTAGGAGTCCTCTTGATTGATCGAACAGCTGCCATCATGAAGTCTAGAAGAAAGTTATTTCGAGTGTTGCTATATATTGGAGAGTAGAAATTATTTTCTCCTTAGACCCTTCGTCGCTCTAGTGAGGACTCCTGACGTAGGTATTTTGTCAACTCTTCTATCCTTTTTCACTCAAAATTTTTCTTTGGATCACACGGGTATTGTGGAATCGTTCCGATAGCATTATGACGGGGATTCTGTCTTGGTGCCTCCTGAAATTTAGGGGTTGTGGCAGTATCCCAGGGAGTTGAGCTGCAAAGTGTTTCCGTCACAGTGCTTATCGTTTCAGTTCTGGAATACCAGAGGACGCCAACATCGAAAGCGCTTCTATGCCACTAGTGGTGAGAGTAGTTTTGTGACACCCAGTACTGGGGAGATCAACCAGATGTATTGCCACAGCTAGTGTAGGGGATGTTCTTTTGAAGGTCTGAGGTACACGATTTTCGAGGTTTTCTTGGTTATGTGTTGACGGATGGATACAGTTGGAGTGTTGGATTTGTTAGTTGTGTGAGATATTTGTGCCTCCCTGTATCCCCAACATTAGATTGTATAACCAGAAAGTTTCGGGAGTTCATCGGTGGGAATTCAAGTAGTTACCTAGGATATTTTTCCGACAGATGCATGATATGAGATTGGGTTTCAACGTCTAGTGGTCCGCCTGTCCGCGGTTAGTTTTACAGTGGTCTCGTTGTGTCTTAAAGAGCCCTGTGTAGCTTTGCTATGGCTCGTGGACGCTTCGTATGTCATGTGCACTTCCTTGTACATGATGGTGCTGTACGATCGAGCCTGTGTGGGCCCCACCACGAAAATTTCGGACGAAATCTCTATCATATATTTGTTCTGGCTTATTAAACAAGCCAAGTCTTTTGTTTTGTTTTGGTTGTGGTATTCGAGTTGCTTCAAAGTCAAGTGTTGATTCCATACCTTTTCCTAAGTGGTGTTCTCATATTTCTATGGGAGTGCTAATCCTTCTTGATCATCGAGTTTGTCTTGTCAATTATTTTCCAACAGGTGCTAGTTTCATCCATCCCAAGTTGCCTTTATTTTTTCCCACCATCCCACCCTTTTCTTCAAGGACTGTGATTCCTTAATCAAGTATCCATTTTATTCATGTGAAGTGTCTTCGTTCTTTTACTCCAATGTTCTTATCCGGTGATTCTCATGAAGGTGCTAAGGAAGCTCCAAGCTCGTCATTCTTCACCCCTTCTTTTTCTTCTCCGGTGGACTAAATTCAAGCTTTTATATTGATCATATCCCTTCCTTTTGTTTCACATATTTTCCAATTTTGCAATTTCTTATCCAAGTCTCTCTTAATTATTCACCTCTCTGTATTTTATATCCGGTGTGTAGAAGATATCTTAGAAGATTCGTGCTTCCATTCTGAATCTGTTGAAGCTATTTCGAGGTTTTTATCTCATTTAAGCCATTTAATTCAACCAGTGCAATCGCTCTTTCAAGTAACCATCTCCAACGGTGTTTATTTTGAGTGGGCCCTAACCCACATGTCTTTTCCCAGGATCTTACATGACTCTTCTAATTTATGCGGAGCGATTCTCAAATTCTTTCAAAGTTTGATGTAAGAATGATTTCTCATCAGTCAAATGTATCCTCCAAGTTCGTTTTCAAATTAGTTTAGTCTTGGGCTCAACGTCTTCGCTTTTCTTTCTCCTGGAGTGTCTAAACAATTCATGGTGGTGTTTCTCGTCATCATTCTCAACTTTGAAAACCGAAGCAAAGTTGCTCTTAAACTTGCTCCGTTCTCTTGATGCTGTGTAGTTCAAGCTTGATGCCATCCTCTCATAATTGTTTTCGATCGTCAAGCATTCTTTTCATACCCATCTGATGCATTTCAGGAATTGCTTTCATTTCTAGATCATCTAGAGACCACCATTTCAGAATATTTATTCATTCTCAGCTTTCAGCTCTCGTTCTCCAATTATTCTAAATTGATGCCTCTTCGTTCGTCTCCATATTCTTCCGGTGCTTCGTTCAGTAGTCTGGAGTCAGCTCATGATCTCTTCGTTCTTTCACATCTAAATCCCCTTGAGCATATTTTTTCTTCTAATTCTTCCCGGCGATTCGTGCTCTTGGCTTCAATCATTTTCAATTCTTATGGTGGTTTGTTCAAGATTCCTCTTCTTATGTTCTCATATCAATTCAATTGTTCTCTCATAATCCTACTGGTGATTCGTTGAAGACTTTCTCAAGTTTGCACTATATCTCTCCTTAATCCTTTTCAACGAGTATAAGTAGTATGCCAATCCATTGCTTGTCATCAATTCAAACTGGTGAAGGGTAAGCATGACATAATTCTTATTCTTGTTTCCTTGAGGTGATTTAATTCCTTCTTTCGGAGTTCATTCATCATGAAGAACTTCTCCGTTCTAAAGTTCTTCATCCATCTTTTCCGGATTTCAACTTTTCCCATTTTATCATCATGAAGATCCATCTAAATCTTTGCAAGCTTCCAATTCTTGTTCTTTCAATCTGCGCTTCTTTTCCAACATCCTTTTATATGCGGAGTATTCCAAGAAATACTTCATGGTGGTTCGTTAAGGATTTAATTCATTCTCGAAGTGTTCTTCAAGATTTTATCAGAGGAGCTCAAGTATTCTTCTTCTTGCATTCAAAAATGCAGTTCTTTCTATCTTATATATTGAGGTGGTCTTATGTCATTCTTGACAATTTCCTTCATGTTTCATGATTCACAAATTGTCAGGAATGGATATTTTAAAACCATCATTTTCTCTTCGTTCATGAGTTGTTCAACCCATCATAATTTCTTCATTGGATATTATCTTGGGTTATATTTCACCTAAAGCCTTTCATTGGGAATGTTGCTATTTGTGGTGTTTATCAATGATCCAAGTTTTCTCCTATCCTCTCGGTGAAAGGAATTTTTTTCATCTCTTCGCTCTCAACAAATCAATCATTTGGTAGTGGTAGAATTTCACCCCAATTTTGATATGTTTTCCATAAGCCCACAAAAAGCTTATCCCTTTTCGTTGTTGTTTTTTCAACAACTTCGTTCAATCCTTCTTCGCAAGGATGCTCTTTCAAATTCAGTTGTGGTAGAAGTTATCATTTTCTTCTCCGTTCTTTTATTTCCAATGATCTAGCTTCTATTCTTTCATTCTGGAGGTATTGTGATGTTGCTCTCTCCGACTTATTATCTCGTTTTATCAAGATCTTGTTATTTTCGTGCTTATCCATTTAATAGGAGTGTTGTGTCCTCTTTTCAAGTTCTTCCCATCTTATCAAGCTTTGCTTCTCTTTTCTACTGGAGTACTGCCTGCATTCTTTCGTTCTCATTCCTTGCCTATTTCATTTGAACCGAAGTGGTTACATGTCCTTTCTTGTCCCTAGAGCTCTTCATTCATGCCTTTGCAACCTTCAAGTTTCTCATGGTGTTCCTTCTTCTCGTTTCTACGAAGTGCTTTCTACTTCATTCATCTCCATGGTATTCTTTCTTTGAAATTGCTCAAAACCTACAAGGTTTGTTGGTTTCACTCATTGTCAAGAAGCAACTTAGTTTTACCTCTTCCTTCTTCCGTTTCTCCCTAGTGCCATCGCTAGATCTTGGGGCGAGCTCTCTTGTAAGTGGAGGAGACTTGTAACGACCAGAGACCGATGCTTCAGACACCTTCCCTGTATTCCGAGTTTCTTCGCGTGATTTGTTTTGCTTGTTGCATTCATCATGACATCATTTGCATTGCATCATGTCACTAAATCTTTGCAACTCAAATAAATAAATTGCATGGATCTCTGATCCAATTAAATTGAGGGAAATGCACATGGTGATTTCTCTTTAAAACATATTCAAAGTCTCCTACTATTATTAGGGAGCTATATTAAAATATTCCATTAACTTTGGAATCACGATAACACACTTACAATTTAATTCCATGCCTCTTCTTCTACAAGTTTCACCTCCAAACTTTGGCAACAATTCTTTTTTCCTTTTATCGAGGCTGTTCCTAAATTGTCAGCATTTTTGGACACTTCTAATTCCTAGTCCTTGTTCAAACCATTTGAAATAAATTAAAATGGCTTTTAATTTAATTCTTACAATCATGTCCACTCCTATTTTTCATATACTGTGCACATTTTTGTGAGTCCAGGAAAATTAACCCCATGCCCAAATTCTTTCTCTAACCTTTGCTCTTCTCTTTTTTTCTTCTTCCAATTTGCTGTAATTGAGCAAGAGTAGAAAGAAGGATAGAGAGTTTCCAGTGCAGCCCATTTTGGCCCAAGGACCAGGCCGCCCAACCATCACCTAAACCTATAACCCTAGCCACGACCCTCTTCTCGATCTCTCCCTCTCGTTCTCTCTGGCTGCCGCCACACAACACACGTACGTAGAGGGGCAGTGCCCCACGCCCGATCCCCTCGACCGCTACCTTGGCCTCCGGCCATGGCACCGGCGCTGACGACCCTGCAGGCCGCTGCTTCATCCATGTCCGCTTCCTCGTTCCTCTTACTGTGCACCGTCCGTCCTCCAGCCCTCGTCCACGACCGTGCCAAGACTAGCGAGCAGCTGCCCACATTCCACGCCTGAGGCTTCCTCGACTCCTCCGCCTTTGCGCCGGCAACGACGTCGCCATCCGTCCTCGCGCACCCGCACTGCTCGGCCTCCTCCCCATGCCTGAACCTCCATGGCTCCGCCGCCTCAAGCTCCGCCCCGCCGGATCCACGCCGTCGCCCCCGTTTCAAACCCCGCCAGCGTCCCGCCTCCCCGTGCTCGACCTTGACCTCCTCTACTTCGCCTTCTCGCCGGAGATCGCGTTGCTGTGTCTCTTTCACCTCCTGCCCGAGTCCCCTGCATCAGCCCTGGTAGCCGCCGTCCCCTGCCGATGGTCTCCGCTGTCCCCATGCACCTCCTCTTGCTGTTGCCATTGACGCCAAGTCAGACGACTACCGAACAGGGAGTAGGGCCAAGTTCCATCATTGAAGATTTCATCAAGTACCCATGTTTTCGCCAAACACCACACCGCAAGCACCAAGTACCATGACGGCCCTCGAAGAGTTCGGATTCGATAAGTCTGACAACGCTCTTGTACAACTACGTTGTGGAGACCGAGACCGAGACCGACAGGACCACATAGACGCCCGAACACTACCGTACTGGATCGCCAAGTCGAGTGATACGCCAAGTGCCTCTACCGACGGTCCCGGACATCTACGGATGTGTACAACTACCGTTGCCCGAAGAACTGTGGGTCACAAGCGCCATGAACGACTATCGTTGCCAAGATCGCGAGTACCTCAACGGTCGTCGTGTACCACTACTTCCACTACCGTCGTGAGAACGACTACTTCCATTACGGCCCGTGTGCCACTACTTCCTTCGACGAACTCGATCCATCCCAAATGCACCCTTGGGAGGTATAACGGTAGAGACGACATCCATGAATGAATGCTAGCGATCTATGAGATGCACCCTATGTTTGCACCTTGTCCGAGTTGTCTCTTGCACGTACCTCCTCGCATACCTTGCCATCGACATGTGGGAACCCGGTATCCGGGAGCACCCCACCATCTTGCATGACACACTATCACCAACACTTTCTTTTGCACCAAGAATCTCGATGAGTTGTCGGATCACCGAAATGTTGCCATGGCACCATTTCTGTTCCCGCCGCCATGACACCCCTTTCTTCTGTGGTGGCGACCCAAATGCCCCATATCATTTTCATCTCCACATTTCACAAAATTGCATAAAACTGTATATGTCATCCGCATCATGATAACAACATTTAAATGCTTAAAAATTGTTATTTGCATTGTTTTGCATAAATTTCATGTTAAAATGGTTTAATCTTAACTAAATAACAGTACCTCAGAATTAAATAAACTTTATATGTACATGGGGATTTACGGGGATTGTTGTTTGTTGTTTCCGTCCTCATTTAAACTTGCCAATATACTATGTTGTAGTATCACTCATTAAACCGGGCATGCATCATACTTGGTTGCGCATCAAGTCATGTTTATGTGATCGTTGTTTACCATGTTGTTTGCTACTTTCCGGTTGTTCCTCTTCTCAATAGTTCCGGTTGCGTTGCGATTGTGAGGATTCGTTCGACTACGCCCGTTCGTCTTCTTCATGGACTCGATCTTCTTCATAGCGGGATTTCAAGCAAGATGACCATTACTCTAGATTCCACTACTATATTTGCTTTTCTAGTTGTCTCGATGCTATCACAATGTCGCGCTATCTACCACTTGTTTATCAAACCTCCCAAATTCCCATGATAGCCTTTAACATTTTCCACCATCCCAGCAAACCATTGTAGGTGCTAGTTCCAGGTGGAGTGCTTGTTGTTCCATGTTCAGACATGGATATCTTGGGATATAACATTATCTCTTATTTAATTAATGCATCTATATACTTGGTAAAGGGTGGAAGCCTTGGCCTTTTGCTTAGTGTTTTGTTCCACTCTTGCCGCCCTAGTTTCCGTCATACCAGTGTTATGTTCCTTGAATCTTGCATTCGTAGCGCGGTCGGAGTTTATGGCCCCCCTTCTTTCTTCGTCTAAAGTAAAGCTTTCCCGAGGAGACCAACATTGGTTTTACCATTTGCCCAATAACAACTAAAACTTGCATAGGTACCGGCTAACACCCGAGGTCTCTTAATCAACCCCGGGCCAGTGCTCGACACGAGTGTTGGCCCACCTACCTAGCAGTCGGCGGCGCCGCCTCGAGGCAACTCGATGGTATTTGGCTATCGTCCGTTTCACATAGATGGATGAGTCCGTAGATAGAGAGCGTGCTGCTCTGGACACGGATCTGACTCACGGGGAGATCTCAAGGGATAGGTTCCGCGTCGGGAGCCGGGGATTAGCGGGGAGGATTTCGCTCTTATTTTTCGTTTGATTTCATCTGTAGTAGGATCCTGCTCTTCTGTATGATGATTGCTATGTAATTGATGAACTGTTGTATTCATGTTGTAGCTTGTGGCGAGTGTAAGCCTTTATCTTGTATTCTCATCTATTTAGTACATGGTAAGTTGTAATGATATCCACCTTTTTATGCGCTCGTAATGCGGTTGTGCCTCAATCATGAATTCATCATGTGATTGGGATAGAATTGCATCTTGGGCGCTATAGTGAACTTTCTTATGCATGATTATTATAGCTTTGTATTTGTCTCTGATGTATTTGTTTGTTTGGCCAACTAGAATGATTTATCTTTAGTGGGAGAGGTGCTTTGTTGTTGGTTCAATCTTGCTGTGTCCTCACCCAGTGACAGCATGGGTAGCGAAGCACGTATGATGTTGTTTCCACTAAGGGTAAAATGATAAGGTTTAATCATATTGTTTGGTTTTGTTCTATCTACATTATGTCAGCTTGCTTAAAGCATTACTCCATTTGTCATGACCTTAATACCCTAGATGCATGCTGGATAGCGGTCGATGGGTGGTGTCATGGTAGTAGATGCAGTCAGGATTCGGGCTACTAGTGACAAACGTAATGCCTATATACATGTTCATTGCCATGAATAACAACATAACTATGTGCTTTTCTATCAATTGCCAAACAGTAGTTTGTCTACCCACCGTATGCTATTATTATGAGAGAGAAGCCTCTAGTGAAAAATATGGCCGCGGGTTCTACTTCAATCATATTATAAAAACCAAAAATTCATTGTTGCAATTTTATTGCTTTTATTTTACTTTTCAATTGACCTATCTAATACTATCAGATTTAATCCTTGCAATTAAGCAGTACAAGGGGATTGACAACCCTCTTGCCCGCGTTGGGTGCAAGTATTTGCTCTTGTGTGTGTAGGTAATTTTCACCATGCGTTTGCGAGGTTCTCCTATTGGTTCGACAACCGTGGTTCTGACTGATGGAAATACTATACGCTCCTATATTGCTTCACCCTTCCTCTTCGGGGAAAATTCCAATGCAGCTCACAAGTAGCAGGGCCCGGTTGGTGTCTGCGGTTATTCCATATAACACACTTAATGAGTTCGGTGTATTTGATCTGAGGTTGCCACTGGCATATATGCACTAATCGCCGTGCAGGATACTGGTATATGGGGCCCTTAGCATCGTACTAGTTCTCCCAAAACTCGACAGATGTCACAGTTGAGCAGCACACACTTGGACGAGGTGGATATGCCTGGATACAGAGGTGGGCTTGGTCCCGGCTGTCCACACAATGTGAAGGAGTGCTTGGGGGAGATTAGCACATGACCCCTTCGTGCTTGGGATTCAGACAGGTGTGTTGACCTCTTTGGAGAGCCTAGGTAGGACTACGGCGTGTCGATCACCCAAGGCCGGGCATTACCTAGAAAAGTGTGTCCGAGCAGAGGTAATCGAGCATATCGGGAAATGTGGTGCACCCCTGCAGGGAAGTAATCTATTCGAATAGTCGTGTCCATGGCAACTGGATGACTTGGATTAGTATCCCAACCTCTTATAACTTAAACCGAATACTTGATAAAACACACGCAGATAACTAACAAATACCCACAAAGATCGCTTTCTCATGGGATGACGAGGAGAGGATCTCTCGGAAGGTTATTGCTACATATATGAACCAGATGGTACTATACACGCTCCTCTAATCTACTGCTGAAAGATGTAGTCTTCAATAGGATGAGCTTCTCTACCTTTACACCAGCATTCTGCAGTTTAGGACACCGATACTACCCCTTTATTTTGAGATTGATTGATATCTAGTATAGATCTGCTGTAAGTCTTGTGAGTACTTTGGCTGAGTACTCACCATTGCTTTGCTACCCTTTTCATTCAACTCAGTTGCTGCAATAGCTGGTAGCACTGCAGATGCAGGTTACCCCGATGGTGCGGACTACATGGAGAGTGATATGTCTCAAATTTATCTCCTTTTCCAAACACTTTTGCTTTTGTTTTGGACTCTAATTTGCATGATGTGAATGGAACTAACCCGGACTAATTTTTTTTCAGCAGAACTACCATGGTGTTATTTTTGTGAAGAAATAAAAGTTCTCCGTGGAGCTGAAATTTCACGGAGAATTTTTCTGAATATATAGAATATACTAGTGAAAAGATCCACTGGAGGAGGGCCGCCAGAGATCCACAAGCTCAGGTGGTGCCCCTCCCCTAGGGCGCGCCACACAAGCTTGTGGGACCCTCGAGCCTTGGTTTTCCCTACCTCCAACTCCATAAATACTTTCACATGGATAAAAGAAAACAGGGAGAAAGAATCATTGCATTTTACGATATGGAGCCGCCACCACCTCTTGTTCTTCATCAGGAGGGCTGATCTGGAGTCCATTTGGGGCTCCGGAGAGGGGGATCTGTCGCCATCGTCATCATCAACCCTTATCCATCAACAATTCCATGATTCTCACCACAAGAAGTGAGTAATCCCTTTGAGGCTTGCTAGAAAGTGATGCAGTTGGATGAGATTTATCATGTAATTGAGTCAATTTTGTTAGGGCTTGATCCCTAGTATCGACTATATTCTAAGATTGATGTTGTTATGACTTTGCTATGCTTAAGGCATGTCACTAGGGCCTGAGTGCCATGATTTAAGAACTGAACCTTTTATGTTTTTTCATGAATATATTTGAGTTCTTGATCGTATCTCCTAGTTATATGTACTTATTATTGTTCTGATCCGTAGACCCAAAGTGACAATAGTTGGGATACTCTCCGGGGATGACTGTAATTCGAGGAGTTCATGTATTCACCATGAGTTAATGCTTTGTTCTTGTTCTCTATTAAAAGGAGGCCTTAATATCCCTTAGTTTCCTTGTGGACCCCACTGCCATGGGAGGGTTGGACAAAAGATGTCATGCAATTCTTATTATAAGCACATATGACTATATACGAAATACATGCTTACATTGAATTGATAAATTGGAGCTATTATGTGTCGCTCTAGGTTGTGACTGTTATATAATGAATGTCATCCAACACAAATATCCATCACTGATCCAACGACTACACTTTGCTCTTATTGATATTTGCTAAGTTACTACATTTGCTGCTGCTGTTACAATCGCTACAAAACTGCTATTGCTACTTTTCCTGTAACCATTGCTATTATAAAAACTATCAAACTACTATTCTGCTAAATACTTTGTTGCATATGTTTTCTCTCCAGGTGTGGTTGAATTGGCAATTTAACTGCTAAGGATTATAAATATTATTTGGCTCCCCTTGTGTCAAATTAATAAATGTGGTAAAATACTATCCTTGAAGACTGTCGCGATCCCCTATACTTGCGGGTTACCAAGACCTTTTTCTGGTGTAGCAGCTACAGAGCATAGCTCTATTCAGTTCACTTGGGAGTTAAATACTTGGTTATCACTATGAATAAAGTGAAAGATGCTAAGACCAAGATCATACCCTCTAAGATGAGGGGAGGTAAGGAAATGCCATCTAGCTCCGCAATTAATTCACCTTTTGTGTTAAGTAGGCTTGCGACACCACCACCTGCCATTCATTCTAATATGTCGCAAGTAATTGACGATACTACTTCTATTATAAATGAAACTTGTGATGATGCTAGTACTCCTCTTGATGAAACTGTGCCACTAGGTGAATTTCGTGATAAACAAATTGTTAAAGCTAAAGAACTTGAGACCGCTGAAAGTGATGAAAATTATTATTCACCTATTATGCCTAGCTCTCCTAATAGATATCAAATGCCTAATGAACGTGAGGTTTTCGTTATGGAAGGGGAGATTGCTAGAGAATTTCTTGCTTGTAATGATAGAAATGAGCTTAAGAAGTTCCCGAGTAAGCTAAAAAAGCTATGATAGAGAGAATGAAATATGATCCTAAGTTTGCTACTTCCTCTATATTTGTTACTGATAAGGATTATGAATAATTAGTTGATCCCAAACTTATTACTTTGGTAGAATCTGATCCTCTCCAAGGTTACGAATCTAAAACTGTTGTGGCACACCTTACTAAATTAAATGATATTACCACCATGTTTGCTTATGAGGAAAAAATAGCTATTATTATATCCTTAGGATGTTTCCCTTCTCATTAAATGGTGATGCTAAAGAATGGTTTAATACTATTGCTCCTCGTTGTGTGCGTAGTCCCTAAGATTTGATATATTACTTCTCTAAAAAATATTTTCCTTCTCATAAGAAACAAGCTTCCTTACAAGAAATACATAATTTTATGCAATTTGGGGATTAGCATCTCCCTCAAGCTTGGGGGAGGCTTATTCAATTACTTAATGCTTCGCTTGATCACCCTCTTAAAAAAATGAAAAACTTGATATCTTTTACAATGGACTAACTGATGCTTCTACAGACTATCTAGGTAGTTGTGTTGGTTGTGTTTTGAGGGAATGAACTGTTGTGGTACTAAAACTGGTAGATCTCGGGTAGGGGGTCCTGAGCTGTGGATATAGGAACAATAGTGAATGGGAGTCAAAGGGCACGATGTTTACCTAGGTTCAGGCCCTCTCGAAGAGGTAAAAACCTACATCCTGGTTGATTATATTGATGATGGAGTATCAAGCACGGGTTGATCTACCTCGAGATCATATGTTGTGTTCTAAACCGTAGGGCTGGTAATTGTGATTGTGTCTCTATGGACCAAACTCTCCGGCCTATATAGGCACCAGGGGTAGCTAGGGTTAAATATGGCCGGTTGCCAACTAGCAATAAGCATGCCGATAGGTGGAGTAGTCCTTGAAGTACACGCCAAGTCATCAACAGTGTATGTCCTGACCACGCCTGGGTTCGAGGACTTTGGAGTCCGTCCTTGTGAGATCGGCGGGTCATAAGCTCGTCCCATGGACTTTTAGCCAACTAGGTTGCTACCCCTTAGTCCAGGACACCATCATTAGCCCATAAACTTTTTCGAAGTCGAAGACATCAGATAAGGGGGCATAGAGCGTGTATCCCTATTTGTAGGTACGGTCAAGTCATCGGGGGACTAAGGGAAGTAATCAGATATGATTTGATGGGCATTGTTCCTTTAAGTCTGCAAGGGTCTTAGATGCCTCCTCAGCTGCATGGGCCTTAGCTGTCAAAATCGTAGTTTGCTCCTCGGTGTGAAGTGAGCGTTCGATGTTACCATTTATTGTAATAACTCCCTTCGGTCCTGGCATTTTAAGCTTTAGATATCCATAACGTGGGATTGTGTTGGATCGGGGTGAATGCATTTCGTCCAAGCAATGCGTGATAACCAGTCCGAAAAGGGACAATATCGAAGATCAAGTCTTCGCTTCGGAAGTTCTCAGGAGAGCCGAAGACCACTTCTAGAGTGATGGTCTCCTAACACTGTGCCTCCACACCTAGTATTACACCCTTGAAAGTGGTGTTGCTGGGCTTGATCCTTGATGGATTGCTACCCATCTTCTTTAACAAGTAAGCATAGATTAAGTTGAGGCCACTGCCTCCATCCATAAGAACTTGTGTTAAGTGAAACCCACATACAATGTGATCGAGGACCAGGGTTGCTTGCCCTCCGTAACGGATATTGGCCAGATGATCGTGCTTGTTGAAGGTGATCGGGCAAGGCAACCATGGATTGTACTTCGGAGCTACAGGTTCTAGGGTGTTGTCGGTGCAACAGACCCTGGGTCTGTTGCCCAAACCGTGCACAAGCCTAAGAGCAGGATTGCAACATCCAAGACCAGACCAAGCCGAAGAGATCAGCTCTTTGAGGTATCAGAGTGCGGATCAAAAAGACCAAGTCAAGCCAAAGGAGGAATACACCACTAAGGGAAAACCTCCCTTGCCGGGTAGGTGAGCCTGGCAAGGTCAGGGTTACCCGGACGACAAGCCTCAAGAATGTCCCGGCAGGCCTGCCGGGCCCTAGGAAAGCAAACTACCCTGCCAAGGCTCCACTATCCACCTCATGGTGACGCAAGTCATCCATCCATGCGGTCTCAAGCCCCCAAGTGAATAAGTGGCTGCTTCTTGCCACATGGCAGCCCCTTCCTATGGAAATCACCTCCAAATGGCACCCGTCCAGGGACGTGTCATGCAGGCAAGAGAGAAGGTGGCAGAACAGCCCAACAACGCTTGCCGGGCAGGCCATGATGTGGCACTAAGCGGTGTATTTAATGCGCTTTGCCCCGTATATAGAGTTAGGTATGATAGCACTATTTGCTAGCTAATCAGTGCACAATAACTGATTTGCCATTGTGGTGGCCCCTGCTACCTCTTTTAGCACTACACTGGTTTTCCCCGAAGAGGAAGGGATGATGCAGCAAAGTAGCGTAAGTATTTCCCTCAGTTTTTGAGAACCAAGGTATCAATCCAGTAGGCGGCTACGAGCGAGTCCCTCGCACCTGCACAAAACAAATAATTCCTCGCAACCAACGCAAATAGGGGTTGTCAATCCCTATAGGGCCACTTACGAGAGTGAGATCTAATAGATATGATAAGATAATATTTTTGGTATTTTTATTATAAAGATGCAAAGTAAAATAAAGGCAAAGTAAATAGCAAAGTGAATAACTAAGTAGTAGGAGATTGATATGATAAAGATAGACCCGGGGGCCATAGGTTTCACTAGTGGCTTCTCTCGAGAGCATAAGTATTCTACGGTGGGTGAACAAATTACTATTGAGAAATTGACAGAATTGAGCATAGTTATGAGAATATCTAGGTATGATCATGTATATAGGCATCACGTCCGAGACAAGTAGACCGACTCCTGCCTGCATCTACTACTATTACTCCACTCGTCGACCGCTATCCAGCATGCATCTAGAGTATTAAGTTAAAAACCGAGTAACGCCTTAAGCAAGATGACATGATGTAGAGGGATAGACTCATGCAATATGAAGAAAACCCCATCTTGTTATCCTCGATGGCAACAATACAATACGTGCCTTGCTGCCCTTACTGTCACCGGGAAAGGACACTGCAAGATAGAACCCAAAGCTAAGCACTTCTCCCATTGCAAGAAAGATCAATCTAGTAGGCCAAACCAAAATGATAATGCAAAGAGACTTGCAAAGATAACCAATCTTACATAAAAGAATTCAGAGAAGATTCAAATATTATTCATAGATAGACTTGATCATAAACCCAGAATTCATCGGTCTCAACAAACACACCGCAAAAAGAAGATTACATCGAATAGATCTCCACAAGAGAGGGGGAGAACATTCTATTGAGATCCAAAAAGAGAGAAGAAGCCATCTAGCTACTAACTATGGACCCATAGGTCTGAAGTAAACTACTCACACTTCATCGGAGAGGCTATGGTGTTGACGTAGAAGCCCTCCGTGATCGATGCCCCCTCCGGCGGAGCTCCAAAACAGGACTCAAGCTGGGATCTCATGGATACAGAAAGTTGCGGCGGTGGAATTAGGTTTTTGACTCCGTTTCTGGTCGTTTGGGGGTACGTGGGTATATATAGGAGAAAGAAGTACGTCGGTGGAGCAACAGGGGGCCCACGAGGGTGGAGGGCGCGCCTGGGGGGTAGGCGCGCCCCTTACCTTGTGGCCTCCTGTTACGTGGCTTGATGTAGGGCCAAGTCTCCTGAGTTATATTCGATGAGAAAATCACGTTCCCGAAGGTTTTATTCCGTTTGGACTCCATTTGATATTCCTTTTCTTCGAAACCCTAAAACAGGCAAAAAACAGCAATTCTGGGCTGGGCCTCCGATTAATAGGTTAGTCCCAAAAATAATATAAAAGTGGATAATAAAGCCCAATAATGTCCAAAACAGTAGATAATATAGCATGGAGCAATAAAAATTATAGATACGTTGGAGACGTATCAAGCATCCACAAGCTTAATTCCTGCTCGTCCTCGAGTAGGTAAATGATAAAAATAGTATTTTTGATGCGGAGTGCTGCTTGGCATAATTTTAATGTAATTCTTCTTAATTGTGGTATGAATATTCAGATCCGAAAGATTCAAGACAAAAGTTCATATTGACATAGAAAATAATAATACTTCAAGCATACTAACAAAGCAATTATGTCTTCTCAAAATAACATGGCTAAAGAAAGTTATCCCTACAAAATCATATAGTCTGGCTATGCTCTATCTTCACCACAGAAAATATTTAAATCATGCACAACCCCGATGACAAGCCAAGCAATTGTTTCGTACTTTGACATTCTCAAAACTTTTTCAATCTTCACGCAATACATGAGCGTGAGCCATGGATATAGCACTATAGGTGGAATAGAGCGGTGGTTGTGGAGAAGACAAAAAGGGAGAAGATAGTCTCACATCAACTAGGCGTATCAACGGGCTATGGAGATGCCCATCAATAGATATCAATGTGGGTGAGTATGGATTGCCATGCAATGGATGCACTAGAGCTATAAGTATATGAAAGCTCAAAAAGAACCTAAGTGGGTGTGCATCCAACTTGCTTGCTCATGAAGACTTAGGGCAATTTGAGGAAGCCCATGATTGGAATATACAAGCCAAGTTCTATAATGAAAGATTACCACTAGTATATGGAAAGTGATAACAAGAGAGACTCTCTACTATGAAGATCATGGTGCTACTTTGAAGCTCAAGTGTGGTAAAAGGATAGTAACATTGTCCCTTCTCTCTTTTTCTCTCATTTTTTTATTTGGGCCTTTTCTCTTTTTTGATGGCCTCTTTTCTTTCTCTTTTTTTACGTCCGGAGTCTCATCCCGACTTGTGGGGGAATCATACTCTCCATCATCCTTTCCTCACTGGGACAATGTTCTAATAATAATGATCATCACACTTTTATTTTTCTTACAACTCAACAATTACAACTCGATACTTAGAACAAAATATGACTCTATATGAATGCCTCCGGCGGTGTGCCGGGATATGCAATGATGCATGAGTGACATGTATGAAAGAATTATGAATGGTGGCTTTGCCACAAATATGATGTCAACTACATGATCATGCTAAGCAATATGACAATGATGGAGTGTGTCATAAACGGAACGATGGAAAGTTGAAATGCCCCGGACACACCCGCCGGTGGTCGTTACTCCTAATGGGATCTAGACTGGCCCCACAGATAAATGCTAGTCTTTTCTGCGCACTTTTTCCTCACTCGTGCGCACCCGGGAGCAACTTCCCGGTCGGTCACCCATCCTGACACTACTCCAAGCTGAGCACGCTTAACTTTGGAGTTCTGTCCGAATGGGCTCCCGGAAAAGAAGGAATTCCTTATTGATATGAGTAGTCTACCATCCCTAATAAGCCAGGCTTGTCGGCGTTCTGGGAACGGGGGTCCCCAGACTTGCCTGCCTGCGGCCTGCGGCGTGGCTCAAGGGGGGGCCTAGCATGGCCCATCTTCATCAACACAGACCCAAGACCCTCATGAGGGGCCAAGCCTCGCGGGGCGGACGACAAGGAGCTTCCTCAGGCACGGCCTCACTAGGCTGGCTCGTGAGGGGCGGAGAGATCAAGGCGGGGTACCTCACGAGGTGCCCGTGACGCAAGCCATGACGACCAAGGGCGCCAGGCGGGTGCCAGCCCGCGCAGTGTCCTGCTTTCCTCTGTGGTGCAAAGGGGGCAAGCGCAGCCGCAGAGTACTGAGGCATCAGGCAAAGGTTGCCATTTCGGTGCAACAAGACCAAGACCAGGAAGACTGCAAGACGGAGGTCATTGTGGAGCCCAAGACGGCGTCACCACCAGAGCTTTGTGCAGGCGAAGACTACTTTTGTCAGGGTATCTAGTACTAGCTGCCCCCCTTCAAATTAGCCCGCCAGTGTTGGCTCCCTTCCCGCTCGATATTTGGGAAGAGAACCAGGGCCTCCATAATAGGACCAGCCACCCACAGAAGAGAGGGGTCTTTGGGGGGAAGGATTAAGAAGAGAGAGAGAGAGAGAAGGGTGGCTGAACTCCTCCCGGCAGTTCATCGCCCCAGCCAAGAACAGACCCTCGCGAGGCTGTTCTTCCTTGTATCATTCATCATCATCAGCCCAAGAGGCAATCCACCACACCACACACTGGAGTAGGGTATTACACCACAACGGTGGCCTGAACCAGTATAAACCCTGTGTCTCTTGTGTTGTTCTTTCCATAGCTTAGATCTTAGCGAGGCGGAGGGGTGCAGGTAGGTAGGAAGCGAAATCTCCGTGCGCACCCCAGTGTTCGAACCTCAAGGGTCTGCTGGAACCCAAAATCTGACATTTGGCGCGCTAGGTAGGGGTGCACCGGAATTCGTCTTCCACCACCCCGTTCTCCTCCGACCATCGCACCCATGTCTGACGCTTGTCGGGCCCGCGCCGAGCGCTAGGCTACCCTCGCTTCCCGCGTTGCCCAGACGGCTCCTGTCGGTAGGCATCCTCACTGTTCCCCGTCACCTGCCGTCAACGCCGCCACCGGCCCGGCGGGGGACGAGCAGCAAGCATCGTCTCATCATCCGTCTGTGCGGCAAGACGGCCGCACCGCAACTCCCTCGCTCCCCCCGGCTGGTTCTTCGTCCCGCGAGCTCCGCGCACCCATGGAGGCTCGAGCTGCGCTCATCGCGGCGAACGAGCTCCTGCGCTACCGCCCCGTCGACGACGTCTACGAAGAATGGCTTGACCGCGTCGCCGAGCTCGTCCGCGCCGCAGGTGGCTCTCCTATGCCGTCCGTTCCGCTGCACCGCACCCCGCCCCGCGCGGGCGACGAAGCTCCGGCAGCGCCCCGGCTGCCTCCTCCTCAAGAAGGCGCCATGGCTCCAAGGCGCGTGGCCCCTGGGCGGAACCCGCTCCGTCAGGTGCCAGTGCAGCAAGAGCAGAGCTGCCAGGAAGTCCCTCGCCCGCAAGAAGCTGCCCGGGCGCTCCCTGCTCCAGCACGTCGCGACCATGCTCCTGCTCCCGCACGTCAAGACCCAGCTGCAGCACGTGGGGACATGCAAGACCAAGCTCTCCGTCACCCAAGGCCTCCCGTGGCCACAGCAGGCTGTCGTGCCTTCACCACCGAGCTACGCAGTGTCGCGTGGCCTGGCAAGTTCAAGCCAGACCTGCCTCCTCGCTACGACGGCACGGCTGACCCTGCAGAGTTCCTCCAGCTCTATGAGCTGGGCATCGAAGCTGCCAACGGAGACAAGAAGGTCATGGCGAACTGGTTTCCCATGGCGCTCAAGGACGAGGCACGCACCTGGCTCCTGAACCTGGCCCCAGGCACGATCTCCTCCTGGGACGAGATGCACACCTACTTCATCGCCAACTTCCAAGGTACTCGAGACCGGCCACCCGCCGTGAGCGACATGCGCCGCATCAAGCAACAACCCGGGGAGACCCTGCAGAAGTACATCCAGCGCTTCAACAACGCACGCCTCATGATTCCCAGGGTGACTGAGGAGGCCATCATCTCAGCCTTCTCCGACGGCGTGCGTGATGTCAAGATGAAGGAGGAGCTGGCGATGCATGAAGACCTGTGCACTTCTTTGGAGCTGTTCAACTTGGCAACCAAGTGCGCTAGAGCTGAGGAAGGGCGTCTCTCCCTCCTCGAGCTACCTGCCGCGGACCCGGAAGAGAAGAAGCCCAAGGCCAAGGATGTGAAGCGCAAGGGGGCTGCCGTGCTCGCGGCAGAACCAGACACCAAGCGGGGCAGAGATCAGCCCGAGCCTTCCAAGGGTAGCCGGTACTGCGTGTACCACAACCTCCACACCCACAACACCAACGAATGTCAAGAGCTCCGAGCCGTGCAAGAAGGAAGGATCGGCCGTTGCCCCGATCGCGGTGACCGGGGCTACGGTCAAGGAGGAGGAAGGAACGCGGGACGCTGGGAAGACCATGGCCCGCGCCAAGGGTGGCGCGATCAACCTCACGAGGATCGCTAGCAAGACCCGCCTCATGAGGGAGACTGGAGGGGTTGACCTCGCGAGGATCGCCCGCAAGGCAACACAGGCCTCCCTCCGCTGCCGCCGCAACCAAGGAGAAACGAGGACCGCCACCAGGGCGAGGAGGCTGGGGGCTTCCAGGAGCCGCGCGCGATCGCCTGCATCCTGGGCGGGGCTCAAGCCCCAGCCTCTCAACGCATCTTCAAGCAGTTCGCCCGCGAAGTGAATGCAGTCCTCCCCAAGCTCGAAGCCACGTGCCCTCTCAGGTGGTCGGCGTGTGCCATCACGTTCAGCTCAGCAGATCAGCTCAAGTGTGCGGCTACAGCCGGAGTCCTCCTGATACTTTGTTCCCCAATCATCAGCAACGTGGTAGTCACCAGGACCCTCATCGATGGCGGGGCGAGGCTCAACGTCCTGTCCGTGGAAATATTCAACAATCTCCAAGTGCCCTACAGCCAGCTTCAGCCAACCAAGCCTTTCTTCGGAGTCATCAACGGCTCCACGGTCCCGATCGGGCAGGTCCGCCTCCCAGTCACCTTCGGGGCACGCGACAACTACCGCACCGAGCTCATCGACTTCGACGTCGCCCACATTCGCCTGCCGTACAATGCCATCCTCGGGTACCCAGCGCTGGCCAAGTTCATGGCCGTAACCCACCACGGCTACAACGTCCTCAAGATGCCAGGAAGTGGCGGAGTCATCACGGTGCCCTCTGAAGAGAAGGATGCGGTGTGTTCCCTGGAACGAGCCTTTCAGGCCGCGTCACTAGAAGACCCGGATCGTGGAAGCAGGAGGCTTCCCGAGACCGCCCCCAAGAAGAAGAAGACATCGTCCGGCTCGGCTCCTCAGGAGGCAGGCCCCTCTGGGCTCGTGCCTGCCCAGGGGGAACCTCCTTCCATCGCATAGGAAAGCGCGCCCGGCGCCCTCCTTAGGCAGGGCTCGGGGGCTCTCCCCTGGAGGGCCACCGACCTGGCTAGGGTCACGAGGGAGGCGCTTGGGCACCACATGGAGGCGTGTTTCGAAGCACGTTTCCCTCAAGAAGGAGTAAGGCAAGGAGAGCCAGACCCTCAGGAGTTCGTCAGCAAGGCCATTCAGGAGCTACAGGAGTCAAGAGTCATGAAAGGCGGCCGCCGTCTACCAGCAGTGGCTCCCCATCCAGGCGAGGATGGTGGGCTGCGCGTCTGCATCGACATACCAGGGCTCAATTGAGTCGCCTCTCTGGAGCGCCTCTGGCCCTCGCGAGTGGGGCACTGCGGAGGTCCACCCCACAGCTACGTTCGCATGCCTTATGGCTTGTCGAACGCGGCTGCCACGTACCAGCGCCTCATGAGGGGCATCATGGAGGCACAAGAGGCCAGGCGTTCCGCAGCCCTGGCGGAGATGGAGATGGTCCGCGGGGAGCCGCCAGCACCTCCGGAGCCTCCCGAGGCCCCCGGGCCTGGGGGCTCGTGAGGATTGGCTTCTGCGGCCCACCGAGTCTGCTACACCAACATCCCTTCGTCCTCAACGTCATCAGGTGACATCTTTCAAGTTTCACTTCCAGCTGGGAGCGCCCCCCAGGGCTGCATTATTCCCAGGCCGCGTGGGTCCGTCCCTACGGCATGTATCCCTTTTATTTCATGTTGTTAGCTTACCTTATTGGGGGCGCCCCTCGGGCTGCATGATCCCCAAGTCACTCGGGCCTGACCTAGTGATGTCTGCCTTCCCAGCATCTATTTGAACGAATCCACTCCTTCGCGGCTAATGTGTTTTACCTAGTTGCCTGCTCAGCTGACGCCAACTAACGGAGCTGCTCCCAAACGGCACGACGCTTGCGCATGGGTCCGTCCCTGCAATGCCGACAAACCTGAATGGCTGAGCTCTGGCCGCGGTAGCCCCGCATAGCATCACCTCGTCAAGCCTTCAGTGCCTCATTAACCCTCAGAAGCAACTAACAGCTGACTGTCAATTGTCATGGCAACCCCTCGTTTTCTTTTCTATGATAGGTCTACAGGATCTCTTAAAGGAGCTGCGTCAGGCGTGGCTGTTGCGGTGTCTCCTCCACTCTCGTCCACGTGAACCGCTTGCACGTTAAAGGGGGGGGTGCCTGAGCATCGCGACTCAGGGCTCCTACTGGCTCTCCAGCCCTCACCCTCTGGCCTTGTCCACGGCATCGCGACCTGGCATACCAGCGACGGCTGAGACTCGCTCGAGGGCCGGGACCCGAGGACGTAGAGCAGAAAGGGGAACAAAGGCGAGAGGGGAGAGACACACGAGGACCTCGCCGAGCACCCTCGCGCCTGCTGATGCATGGACCCGGCGACACACCAGAGAGCGGCCCCTGATTCTCAAGATAAGTCATCACCCGGAAGCGCCGGCTACCATGGCACCATCCCCGCACCTAATGCTATCCTGTGTTAGCGACGCCGCTCTCCTTTCTCACCAAACGACGGCTGCTTGGGTGCCAAAGGGGACCTCCTGAGCATCGCGACTCAGGGGCTCTTACCGGACTCTGGGTCGCTCACCTCCTGGCCTTGACCACGGCATCGCGACCTGGCATACCAGCGACGGCTGAAGCCGCCTTGGGACTGGGACCTGTCGGCGCAGAGCACCAAGCCCTCGTGAGGTTCAAAAGGGAGGACTGAGCTAAGACGGAATGAGCAACTCGCACAATTCTACGACAAGGGTTATATTAACAAAACAGGATCACAGGCACCTTACAAGCCCCCACGGGACGCGTCTTTGGTTCCTCGTAGGGAACAGATCCTAAAGGAACACTAGCTACACGCGCCCCTACAGAAGACGCCATCATCAACAGTGGGCCATCAAGCACCGGCGCCAACCCCATCCAGATCAGAGCCGGCAGCGGCCTGACGAGCCCGCCCTGCTCCGGGAGCGGAGCCGGCTCGGGGGCTCGTAGCTGTCGTCGCTCGTCTCCGGAGTCGAGAAGAGCTCGCCAGAGTCGCTGGAACCTCCGCCGCCTCCGCCGCCTGGGGAGCCGCCAAGGGAGCGGTCGGCGGGCCCAGTCCTCGCCGTAGCAGGGCCCCGGCCACCTCTCCCGGGGCAGCACTCCAGCCGGCGCCCGTTCGCGTCAAATTCCTTGAAGGACATCGCCGAAGCACCATCATAATCCAAGTGGATCGCAAAGACGCCCCTTGTCCTGCAAACGCGGGCGATCTCTCTCCAGCCCCGAGTCATGAAGACCTCGCCCGGGGCAACGACCGCGACCTCTGCCTCGGTCGCGAGGGTGCTGCAGCCGGCGTGTTGCAGCCAGAGCTCCAGGGGCTCCCCCTGCGGGATGATGGAGGCGAAGAAGGGAGGAAGGCGAATCCAAGAATGAAGAGGAATGGCGACGTGGAGCACGAACTCTCGGGAGGAGCGCTCGGTGTGGACCTTAGGGGGGACGACCAACACCTTCGTGACCCGTCGGCGCCGACGGCGGCGTCGCCCGTGGCGGTCAGCATCAGCTCCTTCAAGGCCCTCAACATGGGCATACAATGGAAGCGGGAACCTCGACGGCCCCCGCTCGCACCAAGGCCTCGACACCACCTGAAGGGCCCCCTCGTCCGGGCCACGGGGGACGAGCCGTTTCTTCGGCGGGAGTGGGTCTGGTTCCTCTCGGGGAGCCTTTCCCTTCTCTGCCGTCGAGAACCGGCGGATCGGAGCCATCGCAGCAAGACAGAGCAAGGATCGGGAAGAAGCAGAAGCAAGAAGGGATGGACTGGACAGGCGCGCGCCGTTCCGTACTTATAGCCGGCGAAGGCCAACCGCCGACCTCCACGATCGCAGGTAATCATGATCCACTTTGCATGCAGGGACTTGTCCAATCCGTACAGTTGCCGAGGCGCCATGGGGAAGTGGAGACGCCCACGTCCAGTCAACCGCCACGTGGCGCCCAAGGCCGCAGGCTGTTAGGACCCGCGGCGCTTCGCTCTTGCCCTTCCGCCTCCCTGCACGGCCAAGTCCGGGCGCGCCTTGGGCCCGGGGGCTACTGTCGGTGTTCTGGGAACAGGGGTCCCCAGACTTGCCTGCCTGCGGCCTGCGGCGTGGCTCAAGGGGGGGCCCAGCACGGCGCATCTTCATGAACACAGACCCAAGACCCTCGCGAGGGGCCAAGCCTCACGCGGCGGACGACACGGAGCTTCCTCAGGCACGGCCTCACCAGGCTGGCTCACGAGGGGGCGGAGAGATCAAGGCGGGGTACCTCACGAGGTGCCCGTGACGCAAGCCATGATGACCAAGGGCGCCAGGCGGGTGCCAGCCCGCGCAGTGTCCTCCTTTCCTCTTTGGTGCAAAGGGGGCAAGCGCAGCCGCGGAGTACCGAGGCATTAGGCAAAGGTTGCCATTTCGGTGCAACAAGACCAAGACCAAGAAGACTGCAAGACGGAGGTCATTGTGGAGCCCAAGACAGCGTCACCACCAGAGCTTTGTGCAGGCGAAGACTACTTTTGTTAGGGTATCTAGTACTAGCTGCCCCCCATCAAATTAGCCCGCCATTGTTGGCTCCCTTCCCGCTCGATATTTGGGAAGAGGACCAGGGCCTCTATAAATAGGACCAGCCACCCATAGAAGAGAGGGGTCTTTGGGGGGAAGGATTAAGAAGAGAAACAGAGAGAAGGGTGGCTGAACTCCTCCCAGCAGTTCATCGCCCCAGCCAAGAACAGACCCTCGCGAGGCTGTTCTTCCTTGTATCATTCATCATCATCACCCCAAGAGGCAATCCACCACACCACACACTGGAGTAGGGTATTACACCACAATGGTGGCCTGAACCAGTATAAACCCTGTGTCTCTTGTGTTGTTCTTTCCATAGCTTAGATCTTAGCGAGGCGGAGGGGTGCAGGTAGGTAGGAAGCAAAATCTCCGTGCGCACCCCAGTGTTCAAACCTCAAGGGTCTGCCGGAACCCGAAATCCAACAAGGCTATCACATACACCCCCACTCAGAGGAACCGACGTCCTCGTGGGGCCACAGGAACGTTCCCTCTTGGCACAAACGCCTGTGCTTCCAGTACGGTACATGTGCCATGCCGGGTGCCACGACGGGTCGCAAACGTCATGAACAACATGACGATGCACCTGTCCGCAACCATCCGTGTAACCGCGAGGGTCGGCTCTGATACCAACTTGAAACGCCCCGGACACACCCGCCGGTGGTCGTTACTCCTGATAGGATCTAGACTGGCCCCACAGATCAATACTAGTCTTTTCTGCGCACTTTGTCCTCACTCGTGCGCACCCAGGAGCAACTTCCCGGTCGGTCACCCATCCTGACACTACTCCAAGCTGAGCATGCTTAACTTTGGAGTTCTGTCCGAATGGGCTCCCGGAAAAGAAGGAATTCCTTATTGATATGAGTAGTCTACCATCCCTAATAAGCCAGGCTATCACAAAAGTTGCATGGCAATATATCTCGGAATGGCTATGGAAATGCCATAATAGGTAGGTATGGTGGCTGTTTTGAGGAAGGTATATGGTGGGTGTATGATATCGGTGAAAGGTGCGCGGTATTAGAGAGGCTAGCAAAGGTGGAAGGGTGAGAGTGCGTATAATCCATGGACTCAACATTAGTCATAAAGAACTCATATACTTATTGCGAAAATCTACAAGTTATCAAAGCAAAGTATTATGCGCATGCTCCTAGGGGGATAGATTGGTAGGAAAAGACCATCGCTCGTCCCCGACCGCCACTCATAAGGAAGACAATCAATAAATAAATCATGCTCCGACTTCATCACATAACGGTTCACCATACGTGCATGCTACGGGAATCACAAGCTTCAACACAAGTATTTCTCAAATTCACAACTACTCAACTAGCATGACTTTAATATCACCATCTTCATATCTCAAAACAATTATCAAGTATCAAACTTATCATAGTATTCAACACACTCATAAGAGAGTTTTATTATTAATCTTGCATACCAAGCATATTAGGATTTTAAGAAAATTACCATGCTATTAAGACTCTCAAAATAATCTAAGTGAAGCATGAGAGATCAATAGTTTCTATAAAACAAATCCACCACCGTGCTCTAAAAGATATAAGTGAAACACTAGAGCAAAATTATATAACTCAAAAGATATAAGCGAAGCACATAGAGTATTCTAACAAATTCCAAATCATGTAAGGATCTCTCAAAAGGTGTGTACAACAAGGATGATTGTGGTAAACTAACAAGAAAAGACTCAAATAATACAAGATGCTACAAGCAAAACACATATCATGTGGTAAATAAAAATATAGCTCCAAGTAAAGTTACTGATAGAAGTAGACGAAAGAGGGGATGCCTTCCGGGGCATCCCCAAGCTTTGGCTTTTAGGTGTCCTTAGATTATCTTGGGGGTGCCATGGGTATCCCCAAGCTTATGCTCTTGCCACTCCTTGTTCCATAATCCATCAAATCTTTACCCAAAACTTGAAAACTTCACAACACAAAACTTAAAGTAGAAAATCTCGTGAGGTCCGTTAGCGAAAGAAAACAAAAGACCACTTCAAGGAACTGTAATGAACTCATTCTTATTTATATGGGTGTTATACCTACTGTTTTCCAACTTCTCTATGGTTTATGAACTATTTTACTAGCCATAGATTCATCAAAATAAGCAAACAACTCACGAAAAACAGAATCTGTCAAAAACAGAACAATCTGTACTAATCTGTAGCTAGCGCAAGATCTGGACCCCAAAAATTCTAAATAAATTGCTGGACGTGAGGTATTTATCTAGTAATCATCTGCAAAAAGAATTAACTAAATAGAACTCTTCAAATAAAAATGGCAGCAGTTCTTGTGAGCGCTAAAGTTTCTGTTTTTTACAGCAAGTTCAACAAGACTTTCCCCAAGTCCTCCCAACGGTTCTACTTGGCACAAACACTAATTAAACACAAAAAACACAACCAAAACAGAGGCTAGATAATTTATTTATTGAGTAGCAGCAAGGATAAATATTGGGTTATCTCCCAACAAGCGCTTTTCTTTAAATCCTTAAAGCTAGGCATTGATAATTTGAATGATGTTCACATGAAAGACAAGAATTTAAGCACAAAGAGAGCATCATAAAACACGTGACAAACACATCTAAGTCTAACATATTTCCTATGCATAGGCATCTTATCGGCAAACAAATTATCAAGGCAATCAAAAGCTAGCAAGGAAGCGGAAAGAAACAATAGCAATCTCAACATAACGAGTGGTAATTTAGTAACATGAAAATTTCTACCACCATATTTTCCTCTCTCGTAATAATTGCATGTGGGATCATAAGCAAATTCAACAAAATAGCTATCACACCAAATATTTTCAACACGAGCCATATGCATGAAAGTTGACACTCTTCCAAAATAGTGGGATTAACATTAACTAAATTCATGACCTTTCCGAACCCACTTTTATCAAAAACTTCATAAGATTGAACATTATCCAAATATGTGGGATCTAAAGTTGACACTCTTCCAAATCCACTTTCAATATTATTGCAAACACTATTATCAATCTCATATTCATCATGGGGAGTAAATAAATTTTCAAGATCATAAGAAGAATCACCCCAATCATGATCGTTGCAACAAGTAGAGGACATAGCAAAACTAGCATCCACAAGCTTAGGATTTTGCATATTATTAGGACAATTTACATAAATAAAATCATTGCAGTCATGCTTTTTATTCAAAGATCTATCGTGAATCGCTTCATAAAGTAATTCATCACACTTTTCAGATTCACGAATTTCAAGCAAAACTTCATAAAGATAATCTAGTGCACAAAACTCACTAGCAATTGGTTCATCATAATTGGACCTCTTAAAAAGATTAGCAAGTGGATGAGGATCCATAGATCTTAGGTTCTCTGTTTAGTAATAAATAAAGGACTATTCTAACCATACGAGCAAACAAGAAACGGGCAAAAAGAGGCAAATAGAGAAAGAGAGGGAGGATAGAGAGAGAGAGGGCGAATAAAATGGCAAGGGTGAAGTGGGGGAGAGGAAAATGAGAGGCAAATGGCAAATAATGTAATGCGGGAGATAATGGTATGTGATGGGTAGTTGGTATGTTGACTTTTGCGTAGACCTCCCCGGCAACAGTGCCAGAAATGGCTCATTGTCGGGAGTCAAATCTTGACTTGCGCGAACCTCCCCGGCAACGGCGCCAGAAATCCTTCTTGCTACTTCTTTTAGCAATGCGTTGGTTTTCTCCGAAGAGGAAGGGATGATGCAGCAAAGTAGCGTAAGTATTTCCCTCAGTTTTTGAGAACCAAGGTATCGATCGAGTAGGAGGCTACGCGCAAGTCCCTCGCACCTGCACAAAACAAATAAATCCTCTCAACCAACGCAAATAGGGGTTGTCAATCCCTATAGGGCCACTTACGAGAGTGAGATCTAATAGATATGGTAAGACACTATTTTTGGTATTTTTATGATAAAGATGCAAACTAAAATAAAGGCAAAGTAAATAGCAAAGTAAATAACTAAGTAGTAGGACATTGATATGATAAAGATAGACCCGGGGGCCATAGGTTTCACTAGTGGCTTCTCTCGAGAGCATAAGTATTCTACGGTGGGTGAACAAATTACCGTTGAGAAATTGACAGAATTGAGCATAGTTATGAGAATATCTAGGTATGATCATGTATATAGGCATCACATCCGAGACAAGTAGACCGACTCCTGCCTGCATCTACTACTATTACTCCACTCATCGACCGCTATCCAGCATGCATCTAGAGTATTAAGTTAAAAATAGAGTAACGCCTTAAGCACGATGACATGATGTAGAGGGATAGACTCATGCAATATGAAGAAAACCCCATCTTGTCATCCTTGATGGCAACAATACAATACATGCCTTGTTGCCCTTACTGTCACCGGGAAAGGACACCACAAGATTGAACCCAAAGCTAAGCACTTCTCCCATTGCAAGAAAGATCAATCTAGTAGGCCAAACCAAACTGATAATTCAAAGAGACTTGCAAAGATAACCAATCATACATAAAAGAATTCGGAGAAGATTCAAATATTATTCATAGATAGACTTGATCATAAACCCACAATTCATCGGTCTCAACAAACACACCGCAAAAAGAAGATTACATCGAATAGATCTCCACAAGAGAGGGGGAGAACATTGTATTGAGATCCAAAAAGAGAGAAGAAGCCATCTAGCTACAAACTATGGACCCGTAGGTCTGAAGTAAACTACTCACACTTCATCGGAGAGGCTATGGTGTTGATGTAGAAGCCCTCTGTGATAGATGCCCCCTCCGGTGGAGCTCCGGAACAGGCCCCAAGATGGGATCTCGTGGATACAGAAAGTTGCGGCGGTGGAATTAGGTTTTTGGCTCCGTTTCTGATCGTTTGGGGGTACGTTGGTATATATAGGAGGAGGAAGTACGTCGGTGGAGCAACAGGGGGCCCACGAGGGTGGACGGCGCGCCTGGGGGGGGGAGGGGTAGGCACGCCTGAGGGAGTCGTGGATTAGGGGGTATACGGACAGCCGGATTATATCCTTTGGCCGGACTATTGGACTATGAAGATACAAGATTGAAGACTTCGTCTCGTGTCCGGATGGGACTCTACTTGGCATGGAAGGCAAGCTAGGCAATACGGATGTATATATCTCCTCCTTTGTAACCGACCTTGTGTAACCCTAGCCCCCTCTAGTGTCTATATAAACCGGAGGGTTTTAGTCCGTAGGACAACACACAATCATACCATAGGCTAGCTTCCAGGGTTTAGCCTCTCCGATCTCGTGGTAGATCAACTCTTGTAATACCTATATCATTAAGAATAAATCAATCAGGACGTAGGGTTTTACCTCCATCAAGAGGGCCCGAACCTGGGTAAAACATCGTGTCCCCTGCCTCCTGTTACCATCCGCCTTAGATGCACAGTTCGGGAACCCCTACCCGAGATCCGCTGGTTTTGACACCGACATTGGTGCTTTCATTGAGAGTTCATCTGTGGCGTCGCCGTAAGGAAGGATGCGTCGTCTCGTTGTTAAAAGGAACATCACCGCCGGGGGAGCTCTGGCTGTCGGCCAAACTCTCCGGCTAGGCAGTTTTGTCATGACTGCCTGTTCGGCCGCTGCACCGACGATGACTTCTCGGGTCATCAAAAAACAGCCTCCACGTCGGCTTGGAAGTCGCCGAGCAGATGGATCCAATGGATCTCTCTTCCCTAAACGAACTCTTGGATCGCATCACCGCCTTGGGAGTCGCTATGAACTATGATCGGATTGGGCTTAAACCCGATCAAAGGGAGATTAACTCTCCACCGGTCACCCATCACGTTGCGGTGGTGGAGGAACAATGCAGCAACTCTTCCTCTATTTTGAGGACTAACTATGTCCGGATTCCTGAGCTCTCCGAGATGGATACCCTCTTACGGGAGGACATTACCCAAGCCCTCAACCTAGAATCAGGCAGCAGGCCAAATTTATCGGGTAACACTCCAGAACCCGAACTTCCAAGATTGGAAACTCCTCGGCCCCTGGGTCTCAGATCGGGTAGGGATTCGGACTCAAATCCATCACCCACACAGACATAAACGATCTTTCCCACATCAGGCAAGAGCCCCATGAAACAATACATCATTATTGGGCCAGATTCCTCCTTGTGATGAACAAGGTTAAGGACTGTCGCGAGGAAGATGCAGTCTCACTGTTCTGCAATAATTGCATGGACAAGGGAATCCTTAACGCCTTAAGTCGCCGTGACATATCACGCTTCGCTGACTTGGCGTCAATAGTACGAAAGTACTGTGCGATGGAAAGCGCCTGGAAAATTGAAACGAAATTTTGGGATAATCCGGCTCCGAATATATACCCAGTCCGAAGTAAAAGGGTGCACTATCATAAGACGCCCGAGCTAGTTGCAAAGAAACAAAAACCCTCTATAGGGCATGGAACCGTACTGGAGGGATGGCTTAACGGACCCTGCAAAATTCACAGTACAACGGATACAATACCAACACACAACCTTAGAGCATGTTGGATACTCCGGCAGGTGGCCAAAAGTGGTGAGGATCTTCTTATCCCAAATGCCACAGAGCACCATCCCGTGGATAATAAAATGGTGTTAACAGCCTTTGAGACCTTTGCGTCACATAATAGGCGCAAGAGAACACTCCGCGGCATGGCCGAATCTGCCACGTAGCAGCAATAAATCCATGGAGTGACACGACTATTACCTTCAATGCAAGTGATGAACCTAAATTCCGAACAGCCCGAGCACCAGCTGCACTGGTCCTCAGTCCAATTGTGGACGGCTTTCGACTCACAAAGTACTCATGGACGGTGGCAACGGATTAAACCTCATCTATGAGGAAACTCTTCAAAAAATGGAAATAGACTGGAACCACATTAAGCAAAGTAGCACAACCTTCAGGGGAATCATACCCAGTCGGGAGGCACGATGCGCTAGGAAAATCACACTAGATGTGGTATTCGGTACGCCAGAGAATTACAGGTCCGAAGAAATTACATTTCAAGTGGCCCCGTTCAGCAGTGGATACCATGCCCTTTTAGGACGTGAGGCGTTCATGATCTGCCAAGCCGTACCCCATTACGGGTACATGAAGCTCAAAATGCCCGGGCCCAACGGAATCATCACCCTCGCTAGTGATCCGGACACAGCACTCCGAGCCGAAAACAAAATAGCCGCACTGGCCCTCGAGGCATTATCCGAAGCCCTCTTGGCCGAGGAGCTAACCACACTACGCTCCACAGTGGACAGGGACAACGTGATACTCTATAAGAGATCCAAGTCCACCTCTTTTAAGCCAGCGGATGAAATAGTCAAATTCCAAGTCCACCCAACAGACCCTACAAAAACAGCCTCCATCGGGGCACAGTTAAAATCCGCCGTGGACGCCACACTACGAGAGTTCCCGCGCGAGAATTGGGACATATTCGCCTGGCACCCCTCAGACATGCCAGGAATCCCACGCAGGCTGGCCGAGCATAGCCTCAATATCATAAAGGGATTCAAGCCGGTCAAGCAAGCTCTTCGGCGTTTCTCTGAACCTAAGAGATAGGCCATGGGAGAGGAACTAGCCAAGTTATTGGAGGCCGGATTCATCAGAGAGATAAAACACCCGGACTGGCTAGCAAACCTGGTGATGGTACCAAAGAAGGATAAATCTTGGCGCCTTTGTGTCGATTTCAAGGACCTCAATAAAGCTTGCCCAAAGGATCCCTTCCCCCTCCCCCGCATCGACCAAATTATCGATGCTACCGCAGGACACGAGTCATTGTGTTTCCTCGACACATACTCCGGTTACCACCAAATCAAGATGGTGGAGTCCGACCAAGCCGCAACGGCATTCATCACACCATACGGTCCCTTCTGTTTCAACACGTCGACTCTTCGATAGACGACTTGAGGCTCACATTCGACAACCTCCGAACATACGACATTAAGCTCAATCCGGAAAAATGCGTTTTCGGCGAACCAGCCGGAAAACTCCTGGGTTTCATTGTCTCCAGTAGAGGTATTGAAGCTAACCCGGCCAAAATCCGGGCTTTGTCACAGTTGGCTACCCCAACAGACCTCAAACAAATCCAAAAGTTAACAGGATGCCTGGCAGCTCTAAGTCGCTTTATCTACCGCTTAGGAGAAAAGGCCTTACCCCTTTATCGCCTCCTCCGGTGCACCGAACACTTTGAGTGGACAGACGCTGCCACAGCCGGATTGGAAGAAATAATGGCCATTTTGGCAACCAACCCAATCCTGGCCGCGCCAAACATCGGCGAACCAATGTTGTTCTACATTGCGGCAACCCATCAAGTTGTAAGCGTAGTGGTTGTCGTCGAACGAGAAGCTGACGAACATAAATTCCCTCTTCAAAAGCCGCTATACTATGTATCCACTATCCTCACTCCATGCAAATCACGGTACCCACATTATCAAAAGATTGCCTACGCGGTATTCATGGCATCCCGGAAGCTGCGACACTACTTTCAAGAGTATTCGATTACAGTAGCCTCGGAAGTGCCACTTAATGATATTATAAACAACAGCGACGCTACGGGCCGGATTGCCAAATGGGCTATTGACCTCCTCCCGTTCGACATAACATACAAACCTCAACGAGACATTAAGTCGCAAGTATTAGCCAACTTTGTCGCCGAATGGACAGAGGTCGAACTCCCTAAAGAGTACGGCGCATACTCCAATTGGATCATGCACTTCGACAGTTCTAAAATGCTGGCTGGTCTAGGGGCTGGCGTCGTCCTGACGTCCCCAATCAGAGATACCGTTCAGTATGTACTGTAAATATTGTACACAGACTCCAACAACACAGCCGAATACGAAGCCCTGTTGCATTGTCTTCGGATGGCAGTCTCCATGGGCATTCAACGCCTGGAGGTGCGTGGGGATTCAAACCTTGCAATATCCCAAATAAATGGAGACTTTGACGCCAAGGATCCGAAAATGGTGGCCTACCGACACGCCGTCCTAAAAATGTCATCTCGGTTTGAGGGGCTCGAATTTCACCATGTGGCTCGGGAAAACAATCAGGCGGCGGATATCCTCGCCCGCATCAGCGCAAAACGCGATGCGGTCCCCCGAACACCTTTCTGGAAAGGCTGTTGAAGCCATCCGTAGTATGGGAAGGGGACACCGGTAACCATAGTCCGGACCCGGCCAAAATGCCCGATACCGAATACTCTGACACAATCGGAGGCCCCGCCACCGAAATCACACCTTCAGCCCACGTAATAATGGCCATTATAGCCCCGTGGACAGAACCATTCCTGGCCTACCTAACTAGGCAGGAACTTCCGGAGGACCAAAATGAGGCACGCTGCATAGTGCGGCGATCTAAGGCCTACAGGGTCCACGAGGGAGAATTGTATAAAAAAAGCACTACCGGAGTCCTTCAAAGATGCATCTCCGAAGAGGAAGGGCGAAACCTTTTAGCAGAAATCCACGCCGGATTCGGCGGTCACCACGCCGCAGCCCGGGCTCTTGTAAGCAAGGCCTTCCGTACAGGATTCTATTGGCCAACGGCCCGGGCAGATGCACAGGACTTGGTCCAACGTTGCGCCGGTTGCCAGCTCTTTGCAAATCAAAGCCACATGCCACCCATCGCCCTTCAAACAATCCCCATTACGTGGCCCTTCGTAGTCTGGGGCTTGACATGGTTGGACCCCTTAAAGGGGGAACCCACAAGAAAAATAACTTACTGGTCATGGTGGATAAATTCACCAAATGGATAGAGGCCAAGCCTGTTAAAACAGCCGAATCCGGACTAGTGATAGACTTCATATCTGGGGTCGTACACCATTATGGCATCCCCCACAGCATCATCACTGACAACGACCCAAACTTCACAGCCGATGAGGTATAACTCTGGTGCAGCAAAATGGGCATCAAGCTCGATTATGCTTCAGTCTATCACCCACAAACCAACGGCCAAGTCAAGCGAGCAAACGGTCTTATAATGAGCGGCATTAAACCCAGATTAGTGCGTTCCTTAACGAAGTCTAACACACACTGGGTAGAGGAGGTCGACTCCGTACTCTGGGGGCTGCAGACCACGCCGAATGGTAGTACCGGATACAGACCCTTCTTTATGGTGTACGGCGCAGAGGCAGTCTTGCCCTGTGACATAATTCATGACTCACCTTGAGTGCGCATGTATGAAGAAAGAGAAGCTGAGCTCGATCGGCAGGACAGTCTGGACAGCCTGGAGGAGGAGCACGACGTAGCCAAAGCCCGTTCCGCATTTTATAAGCAACAGGCTCACAGATACCAAAGCGGAGAAGTACGGGCCAAAACTTATAACGTTGGCGAACTAGTTCTACGCCTTCCGGATAAGAAAAGGAACAAGCTCGAGCACAAATGGGAAGGTACCTTCATTATTGACCAAGTTCTGTCCGGTGGAGCGTACCGACTGCGGGATGCATCGACTAGTCGACTCGAGCCGAACCCATGGAATGCGGCCAGGCTCCGAAGATTCTACGCCTAGCGCTGGACCCTATGTTCGTCCCCTCCCTTTGTCCATTTTTTGCATGTACATTATCTGTCTTGTTTTCCTTTCTTCCTTTCTGTTATTGTTTCTCTAGGCCTTTAAGGGCCAACTTGTGCCTCGCTTGCACATTATAGATGCGCTAGCCGCGCTTATAATACCTGGGGGCTTCTTTCACAGAAGCTTAATTATTTATCTAGGCCTCAGGCCCCGAACATGTGTCATGCTTCCGCATGTACCTTTTTTCGCCATTATATGCATCAATATAACTTGAGTTTTGGCCAAGCTAGGTTGCCTGGCTCTTGTATTTATGCCCTACATTCCCGTTAATTCGGCTAGGGCATAAGGGGAGCACCTCTGCAATTGTTACTGCCGGGTCAGCCGGACGTGTACCTCAGACTGGGTGAAGCCGAAAGCTAGCGTTCTTAAGGGAATATTCGGTCAATGAACAAAAGATGATTTTTATTTATTGACCATATCTTTCCCCAGATGTTTTTCCTGCGTTTCCTATCGCAGTCCGGACATGCACTTTAGGGCATGCTTACCCAGGGAAAGGAACCCTTAACGGAACTATTCTCCCTGGAAGATGTTTCTTACTACCCATGTAATATAACATAACTAGTTGGGCACTTTTCTGTTCAAGTACTTATGACCCCTACGCCTGGTCTCCACACATGCCCTGGTTCTTATATAACTGCGCGGGTATTCAGATACACTCCGGACTATCGGGTCCCGAGGTTGAAGCGAAAAGGTCCGCCAAGACAAATGATCTACAATCCGACTAGAAGGCATTATACATGTCATTTTCATTACATAGTCATGCAGACTGACTAAATTCCTCTTCTATACCATCCAACAGGCGATCTGGCTTATAATCCTGTTGGGAATACTTTGCGACTAATTCTACTTGCCCATAAACTAAGCTAATGGGGATCTCTTTTCCATCGGGCCCCACAGGTCCGACCTCGGCCATGTGATTTGGGTCTGCCTTGGTATACCGCGTCTTCACCATGGCCCAGGCTTCTCTGTCACCCTGTTGGTAGGCTGATATCTTCCATAATCGGAAGCGCCGCCGTGCTCCCTTGAACTTCTCTGCAAGCTCTGCAACACCCTCTGGCAGGGAGATGGATGGCCACAAGGCCTGGGCAACACCCTGCATCACCTGCTGAACTTGTTCGTGCAGATGTGACAACTCGGATAGAAGATCACCCGCAGACCCGGGCATTTCCTCCGTGAGACGACCCGCCAGCATACCTACAGACATAACGCTGTTAGTCGGCTTCTTTGCCGAACTCCTGTAAAAGGATTCGTTCAAGCACTTATTGAAAATGCCGCGCCGAAGCCGCTTATTCTCCTTCTCAGAGTCTGCAAGATGGCCCCGAACGTCTTTTAGTTCCACACTCAGCTTAATATTGGCGTCTTGGAGATTGTTTTTTCTCCCGCCTAACCTCAGTCAGCACGCGTTTGCCAGCCTCTAGCTGTCGCATAACATGCTAGTCCTTCGAATTTTCTCCGGATTCATCTACAACATCTGTTGTTAGATCTGCAGCCATGCCGCACACTATATGGTAACCATCATTCTTTAAAGTAAATGTTACCAGCAGGTGACTTTTTCGGTTCCTGCAATGCGGCCACAACAGCCCACAGTTGGGTCTTGCATTCCTCTAGCTCCTGTGACAGCCTAGTATTCTTCTCTGTAAGAACCTGCACAATAAAGATGATCCTTAAATCAGTTCTGCTAACTATTTCAAGTCTCAGGGGCTACTGATACATATAAATCGTCAGATTTACTTACCCGTACATCCTTTACATACTGATCTATGGCTCTGACTAGACCATCTTGAGCAGCTCAGAGGTACGCCTCTCCAGAATTGAAGACATCAAATGCCTCTGGTGAGAAACAAGCGTCACAGAGTACGGCCCGGCGGCGCCTATCATTCATGGCGCTTTCCACCTCTGAGTTTGTAGCGGATAATCTATCTGCATCCTCTGTAAGGGGATTATCCGGCGCTCGCCCCATATCGGCTTCTGCCTCTATGTCCGTCCTGGCGCCCGGCTGGTGGAAGCGTGATTAGTAACATCGCCGGACATATTCCGGCGAGCGTTTTTTCTGTTAAAGAAACACAGGCGTCATTATATTTCGATAAAGACGACAACCACGGAGTGGGGTTTGTTATACCTTTGCACCAGCGTCTCCATCCTGACCGCCTTCCTTTTTGGCCTACCCGGCCTCGGTGCCTCCTGTTGGCACGTTGCTTCTGGTTCGGCAGGTCGTCCCGAATGCCTTCCCTGTAAAAATGCCATGTGTATATGGTGGGTGAAGTGTCTAAAAGGGGATCCTAGTTTTGGAGTTGGGATTTTTGGTTTTTCTTACGTGCGATGCAGGGAGCAGTCCGGGATAGTCGGCCGTAATGGCCACCATGGCATCGTCGCAGCTTAACTGATAGAACTGCCGGTCTATCAGCTCCTCGAATATAACCGAATCTTCTTCAAGTCCAGAGTCGAGGGCCCGGTCAGGATCCTCTGGTTCTGGAGAAGGGCTGCTGACCTCCTTTATGGCTTTTCGCAGTTCCTGCCGCAAGGTGGCAAGGTGAATACTTACGACAAAGAATGCGGGAAAAATGGGAGCAGGGAGATATAACTTACCCAGCTTGGAGGATTGTACATGGAGAATCCATCCCGTGGCTTGATGCGGGTGAACTCCTCTTCCTCACCCTTGAACAATTGGGACAGAATTTTTGCTAAAGCGGCAGCATTGTCCGGACCCTTACGCCCGCAGCGGGTGGCGTCATCCGCCCCGTTATAACACCACAAGGGGTGCCCACGATATTGAACTGGTTGCACTCCCCGCATTATGCAAATTGACATAACTTCGATAACTGTTAATCCTGATCGAGCCAGTGCTTTAATTCGGTTCATCAGATAGAGGACTTCTCCATTGTGTTCCACCTAGGGGCTCCGTGGGCGCCAAATTCGGCGTTTCTTCACAGGAGCATTGTTGAACTCAGGAAGACCCCGCCGAACAGGGTCCGAAAGGGGAACGTCCTCCATATAAAACCATTCTGAAGGACAGTCTTCGGGTGACTTCTTCGGAGTACCGGACAGGTATCCGGTATCGGCGATGCGCCATATTTCGGCTCCGCCCACTTGATAAAGTGACCCCCTCTGTGTGCGAGGGACGAGGCAAAATATCCTTTTCCACAGCTCGAAGTGAGCCTCGCAGCCCAGGAACAACTCGCAGAGAGCCACATAGCCGGCGATATGTAGGATGGAGGCGGGGTGAAATTGTGTAATTGGAGGCCGTAGAACTCCAGGAGCCCGCGGAGGAACGGATGAATTGGAAATCCGAGTCCCCTTAATAGAGAGGGAACAAGGCAGACCCGTTCCCCCATAGAGGGACAGGGAAAGCTCTCCGCTTGCTCCCCGCCATTATAGGTGGCAAGCCCGGCTCGAACGGGCACCATGTACGCCGGAGGGAGAAATCCCTTATTCTGCAGTTCGACTAAACGACTGTGTTGGACTGAACACCTTCCCCAATCACCGGGCTTAGGGCTTCGGGGGCGGGAGGAGGAGCTGCGGAGGTCGGCCATGCTGGAATGGATCTTTCCGGAACGCACTCTGATGGACTCTCGCTGGGGGAGGATGGTATGGATCAGTTCTAAGGATCCCCATCCCTTTAATAGACAATTTATTTATCTGGCTAGGGGGGCGAATGTAAAAATGCCATGGCGCCTCGTATTCATTCGATGCGTGGGAGAAAGCCCTTATTGGACACAGAAGCCAAGAGGTCCAAACATTTATGGGACCGGACACTGCTTTACAAACGTTCGAAAGATGGAGAAGAACCCGCCTTGCAATGCCGAAGACAATACTGCACGCCGGACTCATCGTCATTGAAGCCTGGTTCGGGGGCTACTGAGGGAGTCCTGGATTAGGGGGTATCCGGACAGCCGGATTATATCCTTTGGCCGGACTGTTGGACTATGAAGATACAAGATTGAAGACTTCATCTCGTGTCCGGATGGGACTCTACTTGGTGTGGAAGGAAAGCTAGGCAATACAGATGTATATATCTCCTCCTTTGTAACCGACCTTGTGTAACCCTAGCCCCCTCTGGTGTCTATATAAACCGGAGGGTTTTAGTCCGTAGGACAACATACAATCATACCATAGGGTAGCTTCTAGGGTTTAGCCTCTCCGATCTCGTGGTAGATCAACTCTAGTAATACCTATCATCAAGAATAAATCAAGTAGGACGTAGGGTTTTACCTCCATCAAGAGGGCCCAAACCTAACTAAAACATCGTGTCCCCTGCCTCCTGTTACCATCTGCCTTAGACGCATAGTTCGGGACCCCCTACCCGAGATCCGCCGGTTTTGACACCGACAGCGCCCCCTACCTCCTGGCCTCCTGTTACGTGGCATGACGTAGGGTCCAAGTCTCCTGAGTTGTATTCGATGAGAAAATCATGTTCCCGAAGGTTTCATTCCATTTGGACTCTGTTTGATATTCCTTTTCTTCGAAACCCTAAAACTGGCAAAAAACAGCAATTCTGGGTTGGGCCTCCGGTTAATAGGTTAGTCCCAAATATAATATAAAAGTGGATAATAAAGCCCAATAATGTCCAAAACAGTAGATAATATAGCATGGAGCAATCAAAAATTATAGATACGTTGGAGATGTATCAGCCCCTTGCACTATAAAAGGAGGCCCGTGGCAACCATAGAAGGGATTCAGTCCCTTGTACACTCATACACGCGTAGCCGTTCTCGCCCGGAGGCAACCCTGCCGGGCTAGAGCACTGCGTTTCCACAACGATCCACCATCAATCCACCAAAGTAGGAGTAGGGTTTTACGCCTTGCGGTGGCCCAAACCTGGGTAAAATTGCTGGCGTGATCTCTCTCGTGCTACGCGACATTCTCCGCTCTTTGTGCAATGTGCTCATCCCCCCTGCCAAACCACAAGGGGCTCATGATCCCATAGGTGGTCATGGTTTCTCACGACATCTTCGGCGCGCCAGGTAGGGGGTAGCGCTTGTGCGAACCCAAGAAGTCTACGCAACGCGTCATCTTCATCGTCATTTTCTTCATCAACAGCTCCATCATCCATGGCACCCAAGAAAAAGCCCGGTGCCGCAGCTCACCCGTCCAGCTCGAAGACCCCGTCACATGTGGCTGTCGACGCCGCGGGGGTTACGGGGACGCACGGGGATGTGGACGTTGCATGGGGACATGGTCGGCATAGGGTGCGTTGTCACCACCTCCCTTGTGGCCGAAACGGGAGCGGGAGGCACCGGGGAAGGACAACACCAAAAACATCCCAGCGGCCACGCTCTACGAGGTACGGGTGGAGAGATCATTCCATCTGCACCTCTTCGCCCGACCGAAGGGCACATCCATAGCGGCAGTACTCGCTCTAGGGCAAATCGCAATCCTCCGGCCGCTCCCGTTGCGGGCCGACCGCAGGGCATGCGCCACCCCTGGAGCGAGCTGACCTAGCCAATGCACCAAACGGAGCCACTGGTCCTCAAGCCCATCCACCTCATCACCATGCCACCGTGATGACTGGTTCACGACGATGAGAACACGGTGCAGCCACTACCAGCACCATTAGGAGCCGAGCGACGCTATGATCTACATTATCATCCATGCCAAGCAACGCTTCAGAGGCTATGGCACAGGCCCAACTGCTGCTGAGATTTCCGCCGATAGCCGATCAAATGGATGGGTGGAGAGCCACCATTCAGAGCCTGATTGGTTTCACCAAGGCAGGAGGATCGCTGCGAGCTGGCCCGCCATGGCCTCCCTAGGCGACGACAATGGCCCACCCTGCTGGACGAGCGGAAGGGGCCACCCCCACGGTGCAGTCCCCTCCACGGCTGCGAGCGTGGGAGCCATGCGATCAAGAATTCGATGATGTCTCAATGGCTTCGTCCGATGCTCGTGCACGTCAAGGCCAATGGTGAGTCCTGGAGGACAAGCAATGGAAGGCATGTGCGTCACCATTGAGCAACCCCACGACACCCACCGCCGGTCTGATAGGCGCGATGGCCCGACGTCGATGAGCCCGTGCTCGGCGAAGGTGGGTACCTGCCTTTCGAGGCTGGGTGACCCACCTTCACCTGTGAGTTGCGTCAAGTCCATTGGCCATCCACTCACACGCTCAAGCCAGAAATACCAGAGAAGTTCGATGGGAGACAAAACCCAACAGAGTTCTTGAGCATCTACACCATCGCTATTCAAGCTGCCAGGGGAAGAGATGAAAGGGTGTTCGCCAACTACTTCCCTTTGGCACTGAAGCCAAATGTGAGGTCTTGGCTGATGCACCTGCCGGAGAACTCCATTTCGACCTGGGCTGATCTATGCCATGAGTTTGTTGGTGCCTTCATGGGCGGCCATCAAGAACTAGGGCGGCCCAGTGACTTGCAGCTCCTCCCACAGAATGAAGGAGAGACTCTGCGGAAGTACATGTAGAGGTTCAGCCAAGTACGCAGGAACATTCCTGACATCCACCTAGCAGCTATGATAGCTGCGTTCCATTCCAACGTCTTCAATCGTCGGATACGTTCCAAGATGAATGTTCGATTGCCCAAGACAGTGTAGGAGCTTTACTCTCTAGTGGTTAAGTGTGCTCGAGTAGAGGAGGGGAGGCAGCTCCCTGGAGAAGAGGATGGCGTCGACATCGACTCAGAGGATGAAAATGAGGCCACCAGTCAGAAAAAGAAGAATAAGAAGCGCAATAAAAGGCACAAGGATAAGGCAGTGATGACCGTTGAGGGATCGGACACGCCTAGTAATGACAAGAGACCATGACCAAGGTTCCCGGCAAGGAAGTTGCCGCGTGAGCTGATTGCTGGGAAGCCGCGGCTGCCGAGAAGGCTGGGAAGGTTGATGGCCCGTACTGCAATATCCATCAGATCAAGGGCCATGATCTCCAGGAGTCTCATCAAGTTGAGTAGCTCGTCAAGAAGCAAAGGGCTGAGTATGAGAAGCATGATAAGGAGAAAGGTTAGAGTGGCACTGGCAGGAAGGGCCAAGGAGGCGGAGCAAGTCGCCCCGGCAAGGCTCCTCGGAATCAAGGAAAACCCGCCAAAGGCTGTGAGAAGGAGGATTGCAATGATGAGAGTGATGGAGGAGATGAAGAGGAAACCAACGAGCAGGAATTCCAGAAAGCCACTAACGCACTGTGCATTTACGGGGGTGCATCTCCGCACTCCTCTCACCGCCAAATTAAATAGTGGGCGCGTGAAGTCAATGTCGTGGAGCCAGTGGCAGATTCTTGAAGGTGGCTCAAGTGGTCCTGCCAGCCCATCATCTTTGATGAAGAGGATCGCCCTAACCGCACCACTGCGGTAGGGTGCTTGCCGTTGTTGGTCTCACCAACAATCTGCTACCTCAAAGTCACAAAGATGTTGGTTGACGACGGGGCTGGGTTGAATCTAATTTCTCCAAAGGTCATCAACAAACTTCAGATAGCTGAGGAAGAGCTTAAGGTTACTGGTAGGTTTCAAGGGATCAACCACGACATGAGTCGTCCTAAGGGGAAGATCACACTACCGATGACATTCGGGGGAGATTTGAATTACCAGACCAAGAAGATCGTGTTTGATGTGGTCGACCCCCCTGCCGTACAATGGAATCCTTGGTCGCCCAACTCTGGCCAACATCATGGCGGCACCCCACTATGCCTACAACACCTTGGAGATGCCAAGGCCGATAGGCGTCATTTCCATTCCATCAGACGAGAAGGGCGCAATCATTTGCATGGACAAGATGTACTGGGAAGAAGTCGCGTCAGAGGCCGCCGAAGCCACTATTCCCACCAAGGAAAGTAAAGGAAAGAAGAAAGCTAACAAGGACACCAACAAGGAATCCGGGAAGCGTACCTCTTCGGAGTAGGCTGCGCCTGTTGATGACTTACCAGAGAGTTCCAATAGCAAGAGGCCCAAGGCTGCTGCACCCGATGTGAAAAAGGTCCCGGCAGGGTTGGCTGGCGTTGATGGTACCTTCACTATCAGTGCCAAACTCGATGACAAATATGAAAGCGCGCTTGTTGCCGTCCTCCCGGCGAATATTGAGGTGTTTGCCTGGCAACCTTCTGATATCACTGGTGTTCCCAGTGAGGTAATCAAGCACCACCTTACTGTCCGCCCACATGCCACACCCGTCAAGCAGAAGGTCCGGAAGCAAGCCTTGGAGTGGCAACAGTTCATTGCCGAGGAGATCAAGAAACTTGAGGCAGCTGGTCTGGTTAGAGGTGTACCGCATCCATCGTGGTTAGCAAATCCTGTGGTGATATGCAAGTCTAATGGGAAGTAGAGGCTTTGCATAGATTTTACGAATCTGAACAAGGCATCCCCGAAGGACCCATTTCCCTTGCCGTGCATCGACCAGATTGTGGATTCCACCTCTGAGTGCGACCTTCTTTCTTTCCTGGATGCCTACTTTGGATACCAGCAGATCTTCATGTCCAAGGAAGACAAAGAGAAGACCACGTTCATAACCCCATGTGGCACCTACTGCTTTGTACAGATGCCCTTTGGGTTGGGTAGCGCCGGTTCCATTTTTGCAAAGGCAGTCCAGATTGGCTTTGAATCACAGTTGCACAGAAACATTCAAGCTTACATCAATATTGTGGTCAACACCAAGGAAAGATCAACCCTCATTCAGGATTTGGAAGAAACATTTGCTAATCTGCATAAGATCAACTTGAAGCTGAGCCCGGAGAAGTGTGTGTTTGGCGTTCCTTCTGGTAAGCTACTTGGCTTCTTTGTGTCCCATCGGGGGATAGAGGCCAACCCCGACAAGATCAAGGCTATCGAGCAGATTCAAGCATCCAAGACAGTTAAGGATGTGAGGCGTTTGACTGGATGCGTTGCCGCGCTTAGTAGATTCATTTCCAAGTCTGCAGAGTGCGCCTTGCTGTTCTTAAATATCTTGAAGAAGGCAGGACCCATGGAGTGGACCCCGGAGGCGGACACTACACTGCAAGATTTGAAGGCCTACCTTTCATGTGTGCCCACTTTGGTTGCTCCCAAACCACAAGAGTCATTGCTGCCATACTTAGCAGCAAGAAAGCAAGTGGTTAGTGCAGCACTAGTGGCACAACGGGAAGTGGATGATGCAGCAGCCACAACCATTGTCCCCTTTGGAGATGAAAGTGAGCACGTCCCAGCAAGGTCAGATGACATTCAAGACAAGGGGGAGCAAGGCAACAGAGACAGTCCCAAGGTTGCGGCAAGGAAGAAGGTGGTACAGCGCCCAGTGTAATTCTTCAGCTCCCTATTGCAGGGGGCTAGGTCCAGGTACTCTGGCATGCAAAAGTTGATTTTTGGCCTCATCATGGCCTCAAGGAAACTACACCACTATTTCCAAGCCCATGAGATCACGGTTGTCACCCGCTTTCCTTTGCAACGAATACTCAGAAACCCCGAGGCCACCGGCAGGATAGTGGAGTGGGCCTTGGAGTTATCCAGCTTTGGTTTGAAGTTTGAGAGCACATCAACTATTCAGAGTAGAGCACTGGCAAAGTTTATTGCAGAGTGGACACCAACCCCTGATGATGAAGTGTTGGAGACAGTTATTCCCGGCAAGGAAGCGCCCCAAGAATGGATTATGTATTTTGATGGTGCCTTCTCCCAACAAGGTGCAGGGGCTGGCATGCTTCTTGTTTCTTCCACTGGGGAACACCTTAAGTACGTCGTCCAGTTGCATTTTACTAGCCCACAACCCTACATGATGCTGTTGAGTTGGTCACCAAATGTGAAGCCTACCAGTTCCATTCCAAGAATATCCATCTGCCTGCCCAAGCTCTTTAGACAATCCCTCTGTCATGGCCATTTTTGGTCTGGGGCTTGACATCTTGGGCCCCCTCCCCCATGCTACCGGGGGCTTTGAATTCTTGTTTGTTGTAATCGACAAGTTTACAAAGTGGACAGAAGTATAGCCCGTCATAAATGGTATTGCTCAGTCAGCTATCAAGTTCTTGAAAGGATTGGTGTGCCGCTTTGGGGTCCCTAATCGAATCATTACCGATAATGACACCCAATTCATGAGCCACGCCTTCATTCAATACGTTCATGCCCTCAGAAGCAGGATCTCCTTCACCTCTGTTGCTCATCCAACGAGCAACGGGCAAGCTGAGAGGGCGAACGCTGAAGTGTTGCGAGGACGCAAGACAAGGACATTTGATAAGCTGCAGAAGTGTGGCAGGTGATGGATCGACAAGCTGCCGGTGGTTCTTTGGTCCCTCAAAATCACACCAAATCGAGCTACTAGGAAGACTCCCTTCTCCCTTGTCTATGCAGCAGAAGCAGTTATCCCCATGGAACTCATTTACGGGTCACCTCGAGTGCTTGCCTACGTTGAAGTAGCGCAAGAACAACACTGGCATGATGCTGCTGTGCTACTTGAGGAGAACCGTCTCTGGGCTGCTACGCGTGCTGCACGCTACCAGCAAGCCCTGCGTCGCTATCACAGCCACAGGGTTCATGCCCGGAGTTTTGAGGAAGGCGACCTTGTCCTTAGGCGTGTTCAGTCCGCCAAGGGTACAAACAAGTTGACGCTGAAGTGGGAAGGCCCTTGCCGGGTAGTACGTATCACCAGACCTATTGCAGTCCGTATGGAGACCAGATATGGCATTCAGTTGCAAAACTCATGGAACATTGAGCACCTCCGTAAGTTCTACCCATAAGGAGCGGCTATTGGGCCCTGCCCGGCAGCCACCCTTTTTTACAGGCCTTGCCAATGTTGCATGTAACCCCTTGTACAAAGCCAGGCACAAACCCTGAGCAACAGAGAAATAAATGAAGTGTTGGGGCCCCCGATAAATTTCATGCATGCATAAGCATATCATGAGCATGGCATATTCATGTAGATAAGATCGCACATGGCATCATTTTCATCTACGCTAAATTGCAGGCTCCTACCATGGATTTGGTCCAAAAGAGGAGAAGAGAACACAATCCTACATTGCGATCCCTGGCAAGCCAAATAGATAAGTTCTCTCTCTTATCCATACATGTTCTGTAAGTAGAGACTTGTGCATGAGAAAACCTCGCCATTTTCAAAACTTAGGTGCTCCCATCCCTTGACTCGAACATTCATTCAGTCAAGATGGTTGCAGTGTCCTTTGGTGAGAAGGTTTGGCGGTGGGCTGGTCCCTCTTTATGATTTGTGCCTGGCAGGCCTAGCTCCGTGACAGCAAACTGAGGGTACCGGCAGGATAGCCTGATGGGGAAAACTTGTTTACTTGAGTGTATAGAGGCTTTTTACCTTTGCATGGACATGTTACATGCACAAGTGCCTGACAAGGTTTATCTGTTTCATTAATATGTTGAGTAACAAGTATAGACCTTACATAACACAAACATGGATAAAAGAGATTACATAATTTAAACTAAAGTTTGGCAAATGCCTACACATTTTAGATTGAAACAAGATAAGTACCCCGTAATCCCCCTCTCTCGTTCCTCCTCCCCTAGGTATTGCGATGGGAAGAGAAGAGGGAAGAAGGAGTGCCTGAGCAGATGCCCGACCCGATCCCGTCAGGGGCTTGCCGCGCGCACCCTGACAAGATCGGGCGAAAGGAGTAGCTCGGCGGTGACCTAGTCACCACCTTCAGGACAAGTGAGAAGCCCTAGCGCAATCAGTTGCGGGGAGAACTGCCGGAGCTCAGCTGGAAGACTACAGGTGGAGGCGATGGCACCAAGAGAGTGCCCCCTCCCCAACAATTCGGAGGCCGGTGATGATGGAGCCAGGGAGGGAGGGCAAGAGCGGAAAGACGAGGCGACAGGTCGCCAATATGAGACGAAGGCGTTGGTTCCAACGTACTCTGACCTGATGCCCTGCCACCCGCCTTCTCCGTCTTCCCTCATTATTTCTACATCACCACCACTCCGGGAGAATGCCGGCCACTCGAGCTGTCACCTCCCTCGGAGAAGCAACAGGCAACGACATCATCCGAGGCGCTTGAGGGGCATCGCTCCCCTCCTTTCGGGGCAGGGAGATGCCGTCGTCTTCAACGTTTGCCCCAGCTTCACCAAAAGGAGCTGTGCTGGGGTTACCATGAGCCCCGAGCGCTGCATCCCAGATGGGCACCGAGAACCCCAGGGTTCCGGCGTCGGAGTGCCAAGCCGCAATGGCTGGAAGCAAGATCCAACACTTCCCACCAGATGGCAGGCCCGAGCGGAGGAGATAAGTATTCCACCATAATGGGAAGGCTTGATATCTCCTGCACTATGAGCAGCTTGCCCGCAGCATCTCCTTGGGGCCCGAACCAAACTCACTCCCCAAGCATTGACACGAGCATTCGACATCATCAACACCGAGCTAGGGCCTGGGACCTGGCCCCGGGCTCTCCCTTTCAGCATACCCAGAAGAAAGTAGAGAAAGGAGGAGGAGGGGTGTGTGGATGAATATTCCCACTCGTCCCCTACCCCTTCTTTTGTAGGCAGGCTGGGGCTGGGAGCCGATCCCTCGGTGGGTAACCGCCATCCTCCTCCGCAAATCCATGAATACTGGGCCCCTGCCTTGGCGCTCTCCCGCACAACGCGCCTCCGTTACCTACCCCACTCAATGCATGCGGCATGCATGGCCATGGATAAGAGTGTGGTGGGAAGAGTGAATTGGCAGTTACTCACCCATGTGCTAAAGTCATTCACGAGCCATTACAAAGGTGGTCCCACTGCAATCGGAGTTACGCGATGCATGGGAGATCCCCAAAATGACCTGGACTCAGGTTAATGAAGAAGCAAAGAAGATCTCGAAGGACAATTAACTACAATCCTCTTACCTGTGCACTGGTTAGGGCCTACGCCAATGACACCCGGTAGCGCGTTCGGGCTAGGCTCGGGGTCTCCCGTTGGTGCTTCAAACCCTGGGTCTGTTTCCCACACCTTGCACAGGCCTAAGAGCAGGATTGCAACATCGAAGACCAGAACAAGTCAAAGAGATCAGCTCTTTGAGGTATCAGAGTGCGGATCAAAAATACCAAGTCAAGCCAAAGGATCAAGACACCAGTGAGGGAAAACCTCCCTTGCCGGGCAAACAAGCTTGGCGAGGTCAAAGTTACCCAAAAGACTAGCCTCAAGACCATCTCGGCTGGCCTACCGAGCCCTACGAAAGCAAACCACCCCGCCAAGGCTCCACCGGTCCACCTCACGGTGATGCAAGTTATCAATCGATGCGGTGTCCCCAAGTGAATAAGTGGCTATTTCTTGCCACATGGTAGCCACTTCGTATGGAAATCACCTCCAAAAGATACCCGTCCACAAACGTGTCATGCAGGCAGGAGAGAAGATGGCCGAACAGCCTGACAAGGCTTGCCGGGCAGGCCATGATGTGACGCTAAGCGGCGCATTTAATGCGCTCTGCCCCGTCTGCACAGTAAGGTATGATAGCATTGTTTGATATCTAATCAGTGCACAATGACTGATTTGCCATTGTGGTGACCCCTTGATCTATAAAAGGAGGCCCGTGGCGACCATAGAAGGGTTTCGGACCCTTGTACACTCATATGTGCATAGCCGTTCTCGCCTCGAGGCAACCGTGCCGGGCTAGAGCCATGTGTTTCCACCACAATCCACCATCAATCCACCAAAGCAGGGGTAGGGTTTTACGCCTTGCAGCAGCCCGAACCTAGGTAAAATTTCTCGTGTGATCTCTACCGTGTTGCGCGATGTTCTCTACTGTTTGTGCAATGTGCTCATCCCCCCTGCGAAACCACAAGGGGCTAATGGCCCCATAGGTGTCCATGGTTTCCCATGACATGTGTAGACGTCCCGAAGTGCGCGTTTCCTCTCCTTCTTAGGAATATGAGTGGCATAGATCATGCACCGCCTTTACCTTAGGAGGGAATTGGTTTGATTTCCATTACTGGGCCTCCAAGGTTCGTCCTCGCTACGAGACTGGCTCTTGCTTTGGCTTTCGAACGCAATCTTTCTAGCCTTCTTGATACCTCAGTACTTTCAGTTGGTATGGTTTGCATGTTTATCTGAAGTGCCATGTATTTGGCAAGGCTTGTCAAGGATTTCATTAATTGCATTAGGACCGCCCGTGTTCCCTTTAAAGGGCTTATTTTTCATGCCAATCCTCGTATTCCTCAACCCAGCGTCACCGCCACTATTTTATGGTGGCGCTTGTTCTTGTTGCGCCGAGCCCTGCAGTTACCATCACGCACCTCTGAGGTGCTGGCCTCGCTGCATGAGTGGCACAAGCTAAGCAGTTGTCCTCGCCCGAGCAAACCCTGCCGTTGTTGAGTCTAGAACAAAATGTTTTCCATCTGATTCAAATTATCAGGTGATACCTCCTTCATCTTTTGGTGAATCGACAGCAACTCAACTCCCCCCTTTGAAAACTGTGGCCAGGTAAGTTGTAAAAACCTTTCCTTTCACCGCGTCATAAATCCTTTGAATAGAATGCTAATCCTCTTTTATTCTGGTTACAGGGCCAAGGCCAGACCCAGTAAGAAAGCTCGAACCACCAATCCGCTCGAAAATCCGGTCACCGAAGAAGAAGAACCAAGAGGTGAACCGGAACAAACTTGTGAACTAGAAAGCCCTCATCCTGAAGCTGCTTCTGATAATTCGCCCCTTGAAGGCCAAAATACTAATGAACCAGCAGACGCTGATCCTGCCGCGCCTGATGCTGAACCGGCAGAACCAAACCGGGCTAGTCCGGTGAAAGATGCTGAAATTCCAATATCATCAACCAAAAACCCTGAAGGCCAAGGTGATGATGTTATTATTACTAGAATGGGCCACAGCTCTCCTGGCCATCCCGTCATTTTGGCTCAACACAGTGCCAAAGAAGAGCAAGCTGCCAGGGAGAAAGGTAAATGGAGCAGCGATTTATCAAGCTATGCTCATCTTAATGCTGACGAGCTCCATTCTGACTTCTTGAATCGTCTGCACTCAAACCGGGATTATGTAGCCGGTTTGGTTAACTTGATGAAAGAGCAATATGAGGTAAATTCCTCTCCCTTTGTTTATTGATTTATAGCTATAATACTCTCCCAAGTAGCCCCCAAGGGCCGTTTTATGATTATTAATCATAAACCGGGTCTTCTCATCACTGATCCTTGCAATAGCAGGTCTCTAATAATAGATGAGACTTATCTTGAAATAATTATATAACTTTCTGCAGCATAGCCCCCAAAGGCCGGTTTAACTTGGCAAGTTAAACCGGTTTTTAATCCATACATCCGTTTTAGAATAGACGCACATTAGCCCCCGAGTGTCAAGGATAATGCTTGCATTGTTCTGGAGACTTGTATAAAGTGTAGTACTTGAGAGCAAATAGGCATTAGCCCCCAAGTATGAAGTGCATAACTTGTTATACGCTTTGTACTTAGCAAATATATATGTTGTTTGTTTAATATACCTTCAATCGTGGCAGGCTGAACTGAGAAGCAAAGATGCCCGAAACTCTGACTTGCAAGAGAATGTGAAATCACAACAAGCTGAGGCTGAAAAAGCTAAAGAGGAGCTGACCCAGGCCCTGGCCGTGATGGAAAAGTTGAAAGAATCTTTCAACAAAGATTGTGCTGACTGGGAAACCGAGAAATCCGGTTTAACCAAAAGAGCTGTAGACGCCGAGGCAGCCCTGAAGCCAGTGGTAGATGAACTAGCCGGTTTGAAACACCAAATCAATGCTATGACCTCTGCTATCTTTGGCCCCTTTCCCCCTTTGTAGATCTGTTTAGGGTTCCCTCGTTCTTTGTAGTTCATCGAAGTTCATCAGGGCTCCAGTGCAGCTCTTCCCTGTTCCTCTTTATCTATGGATAAAAAACTTTAAGCTTGATATATTGCTCGTAATGGTTTACCTTCCGCTACCACAACAAACCTTTTGTACGCGAAAAACTGATCTGAACCATTACGAACTGCTTTGGGCCCAACCCTTTTAGGTCAAAATATTTTTGCTTTCCTGCCTTTTATTAGATCCAAAATTTCCAAGTCCCTTTGTGGAACCTGTTTCACCTTACTTAGTCATTTTTACCTTGGATATGTATCCTCTTTACCACATAGGCGGTTTACATCCGTTGGTGAACTGGCAAACCCTTTTTACATCCGTTGTTATAATCCCGTTTAACAACATGTGTATACCTTTGTTCCGTTATGACCTTGTCATTCATTATTGTATCAGCTTCCGGTTTACGCAATTTTACATAGCTGTATATCTTTATTCTGTCGCACCTTACGTACCACCATGAATGATTTGTAAACTAGTATTTCCTTTCAGCTTTTCATTTGCAATGGCCAAATAGTTTTATGCTTGCAACTGGGCTCCTTCCTGGGTTATCGAAGAACAGTTGAACGGAATGGTCAATACTGGCACTTTGGCCCAAAAGACTGAGATTCGGTGGCGAGTTCCAGGAATAGAGTATCCTCCTACCCCGAGGTAGGGTGTGGTAGTGGTCTTTGTCGACCACATAGGTTGTGGTTTCAAACCGCCCGGGTCGAAGTTTTTCCGAGATGTTCTTGCCAGTTTCCAACTCCATCCTCAAGATATTGGACCCAACTCGATGTCCAACATATGCAACTTCCAAGTCTTCTGTGAAGTGTACTTACAAGAAGAACCAACTACTGAGCTGTTCCGGGATTTTTTTCATCTGAACCGGCGCACAGAATTTGTAAACGGTCCCAACACTGAACTTGGTGGCGTCTCTATTCAAAAGCGGAAAGAAGTTGAGTTCCCTCATGCCAAGCTGCACAGTCACCCTAAGGACTGGAACCAGACTTGGTTCTACTGTAAGGATACCTCTCGGAAGATGAGAACCCTCTGCCATGCTATCGTGCCCACCAGCTTTCCAACACTCATCCATTAACGCAACGTTTAAGTTCTACGGACGGGCCACATATGCCCCTCAACTCACCAAGCTCCGAGCCTTTATGGCCAACGGTTTATTGGGCGTCGACTTTGTACGTTGTTGGATATCTTGGAGCATATTGCCATTAAGCCGCCGCTCCGGTTTAATCGGTGAATTAGAAGATCCCCAACGCCACATCAACATTCAGTTAACCGATGAAGAGGTCACTGAAGGTGTTAAGAAAATTTTGAATGAATCGGAATCTGTCTGTCGCCGAACCGGCTTGAACCCCTTCTACACACAAAATAAACCGCCTGCTGTAAGCACTATCCTTCCTTTTTATCTTCGACATCTTTTTAAATTGTTCAGACCATAAACATTCTTCTGTTTGTTTATAAACAGGGTGATGATCCATTCTGGAAGAGGAAATCCGCAGATAAAGCGGCAAAGCCATCCCGTCTCAAAACTAAAGCCGTCAAGAAAACCTCAAAGCGGAAAACAGCTGAACGTATCAACATGGAACTTGATGAAGATGTAGATGAACCGAAAGTTGAGGTAGAACTTGACTCACTTGGCTCCCTTTTCATGCACCTCATTAACAATGATCTTTTTCAGGAGGATGTGGAAGGTAGCCAGGCTGATGACGTAGAGGTAATTACCCTTTCCTCCGGTTCAGACTCTATGCCAACACAAAAAACCCATCAAGCGTTCCGGAAAGTAAGCTTTTCTCATCCTCTTGCTTACTTGGATCCAACATTTATTTTGAAGACGCAGCAGCACGAGGCTCGCCGGACAATCCGGCACATCGGCCAATAGGTCACTTCGGCTGGTTTACCTGACACCCCAGTTCGTAAGCGCCGATCTGAGGTCTCCCGCACTTCTGACAATTCTTATCCCAAGGCAGGTTATTTCCGACAACCTCTTAATCCGTCCGATTCAAATTATCAGGTGACACCTCCCTCATCCTCTGGCGAGTCAACAGCGACCCAACTCCCTCCTCTCAAAACTGTAGCTGGGTAAGTACTCAAACCCTTTCTTGAAATGTTTTGCATATCTTGAATAATATGCTAAATTTTCACCTCTTTTATTTTTGTTTGCAGAGCCAAAGCCAGACCCAGCAAAAAAGCTTGGGTGAACAATCCGTCTGAAGACCAGGTGGTTCTTGAACAGGAGCAAACAGGTGAACTGGACCAAACTCGTGAACCGGAGGGTCCCCATCCTGAAGCTACCTTTGATGAGCCACCCCCTCAAGACTAGAATATCGATGAACAAACAGAAGCTGATACTGTTGTTCCTGATACTGAACTGGCAGCTCCAATCCGGGCTAGTCCGGTGAGAGTTACTGGCACTCCACCATCACCCGTAAAAACTACTAGAGGCCAAGGAGATGATGTTATCATTACTGGCATGGGCCACAGCTCTCCTGGCCATCCTGTAATCTTGGCCAAATATAGTGCCAAAGAAGAGTGTGCTACCATGGAGAAGGGTAAATGGAGCACTGATTTGTCAAGTTATTCTCATCTCAGCACTAAAGAACTCCACTCCAGTTTTTCAACCGTCTGCACTCAAACCGTGATTATGAAGCCGGTTTGGTGAACCTGATGAAGGAACGCTATGAGGTATTTTCATCTCCTCTCATTTCCTGATTCCTAAGTCTAAACATCAGCCCATGTAGCCCCCAAGGGCCGTTTTATGATTTTAATCTTAAACCGGGACTTTGTAATACCTTAATCCTTACATGCTGATCCTCAATATGTCAAGTCCTCAATAAAAACAAAACCGATATTTTATCAGTGTAGTTATGTAGCTTTCATCAGTGCAGCCCCCAAGGGCCGGTTTAGCTTTGCGAGCTAACCCGGGTCTTGAACCCATGCATCAATTTTGAACAGATGTACATTAGCCCCCAAGTGTTAAGGATAATGCTTGCATTGTACTTGAGGCTTGTGAAAGATGTACATTAGCCCCCAAGTGTTAAGGATAATTCTCGCATGATATAACAATCCTTCCAAAGATGTGACGCTAGCTTCTCCTTTGATCCATGCTTTGGACAAGGTTGATTTAACAGGCGCTCTAGATTGGGGCCTGAACCTCCGCCCCTTTGGGGCTGCTTGCCCTTACGGCGCTGACCGTTATCCTGAGCATTGGTGTTAGCCACAAAATCCAAACTATTGTTGGCCTTGCGTTTACCATTATTTCCCATGACCTGCCGGGTTATGCTGCTGCCCCTTGGTGTTGTCATTTTTCTTTCCTTTCCCGATTTGTCCTTCTCTGAGTCACGGTCTTTGGTATTATCTGAATCGGCATACTTATCCAAAGCGGCCATAAGCGTTGACATATCATTGTAGTGACGTTTGAGCCTTTCTAACTTCTGTTTGAGTGGCAGAAACCGGCAATTGCCCTCCAATGCTAACAACGCGGTATCTGCATTGATGCGATCTGATGAATGCAGAATTGCCCAATGGGTTGTAGACTCCCCATCCTCTTGGACACAAGCGTCCAGGTCTACAATTGACATCGGCTGCCTACAGGTATCCTTAAAATTCTGGATAAACCGGTGCTTCAACTCGGCCCATGATCCGACAGAGTTAGCTGGCAAGCTCTTCAACCAAGTACGAGCTGTCCCTTCCAACATCATGGTGAAGTATTTAGCACACACCGCTTCATCCACATCTAACATCTCCATTGCCATCTCGTAGCTTTCAACCCATGCCTCTAGTTGCAAATCGGCGGTGTAATTGGGTACCTTATGAGGGCCCTTAAAATCCTTAGGCAGCCACACATTACGCAATGCGGGGGTGAGACACGACACCCCTAAAGAACTGAATACCGCACCTGGCTCTACTGAAGCGGCGGTAGGCTGAACCGGACTAGGTTGACGAGCTCCATGCAGAGCTGCTAATTCGGCCTCTCGGCGTGCATGACCATGATCCACCACATCCCGTGCATTAGCCCCTCCACCTGCCAGGTTGTGTCCTCGCGGCGAATTACGGCGACGTGCACTACTGGACACGGCCGGTTCATCCTCAACGTGCCTACTATAGCTCCGGCTCGGGCGGGGGGTGGAATGAATCCTCTCACGACTGTTGTTTAATGCTGTTTGAAGGAGCTCTCTAGCCCGTCGTGCCTCAATCGCAACTGGTGACTCGCCGTCGTTCGGGAGGGCTGCCAATCGTGAAGCGGCGGCCACTATGTTGTCCAACGGGTTGGAGTAATGCCCCGTGGGTGTCAGAACATACTGTGGCGCAATGTTGTTCTGACGAGGCAGGTCCATCATGCGTGGCTGAACCGGCGCTCCAGTTCCCGGCGTCTCCGTCTGGTTTAATACTGGCTGGTTACTAGTTCCTGCTCCTGGCGTGTTGAAGAGATTTCTTGGCTCATAACTCGGCGGGAGATGCGACCGGAATCTTCTTCTCATGACTTCCTCTGAGGCATTCTGATCCAGCCTAAGCCGGTAGGCCTGAGCTTCCAACTCGGCCCGTTCTGTAGCCATCCTAGCGTTCTCTGCTGCTAGGTCCGCTTTAGCTTGAGTTATCTGATCTTTTACCTTTGCGATCTCCGCATTGTGCTGATCCTGGGCTGCTGCGTCCACCTCTGCGACCATCAATGTTGCCAAAGCGTCGAACAAGTCAGACAGAACTTGAGCCGAAGGTGGCGCAGAGCCCCCTGCTCCCGCCGGCATTGCTGCTGCCGAACCAGAGAGCATTTCTGTGGCGGTTGATAAGTGGAGTGCTGATTGTGTACCGGCCATAAAGATAGCGACCCGGTTTGGCAGATCAAGGGGGTCCGGGATACTGTTGCCATCCGAAGCTCCGCTAATCTGGCCGTCCTGCAACTGATATAGCGATTCGGTTTCTCCAGTTGAAGACTCGTCATCAGAGCAGACAACGGTTTCCCCATCAGATGCCGGTCCTTCCTCATATTCTGCTCCATGGATGACACCTACAAAAACATGCCTTGCTGCGGGCTGAACCGGGGTAGGGCTTGCACGCTGAGCCGTCTCGATGATGTCGGCGCAGGTGTCCGGCTCAGGGCCCGGCTCGCCGGTCTTGCCGACGAAGACGTGAATCCCACCAAAGGGGACCCGGTACCCGTATTCTATTGAACCGGCCTCGGGGCCCCATCCTGCATCGTCGATGTAGAGCTTGTCGCGATGACTTTTCGTCATCCGGCCCACAGCGTATCCCTTGAGTCCATCAAAGCTGCCCTTCAAGAACTCGAAACCATCGTGCGATAGCCCCACGGTGGGCGCCAACTGTCGTGGCTTTGTCACAGCAGATGTCCTCGTGAAAGGACTTAGTCGTGGAGCAATCGCTACGGGTTAGCTTAAAGGGGTTAAACCGGACAGGGGGACACGAGGGGTTTTATACCAGTTCGGCCCCTTCGATGAAGGTAAAAGCCTATGTCTAGTTGTGATTGGTATTGCTAGGTTTTCGATGACCAAGGAGCGAATCCGCTTCGCCTGGCTCTCGAGTTGTTGTGTGTTGTCCTCAAACCGCAGCCGGGTCGTCCCTTTATATACATAGGTTGATGCCCGCCGGTTTACAGAGTCCTGAGGCCGGGTCATAGTGGTGTCCGGCTCGGTCTCTATTCCTCTAACTTACAATACAAGTTCATATGATAAAGTCAGTTCACATCTACAGGCTTTAACCCGCCTTTGGGCCTTGGGTCTTTGTAAAGCACCACCATCTTCACATCTTCATGGGCTTCTATCTTCATGGAGCTAACCCGGCCACTCCTAGCCGGTTTACCTCCAGTAACCATATCCCCAACAAAGACTGTCTGCCATACGTCGAGTTTTCCTCCAACAACAGTTTCCAGACCAGCTTAAAGATGTCACCCTTTGAAGCTCTGTATGGCCGTAAGTGTTGCACTCCACTGAACTGGTCTCAAACCGGAGACAGCCGTATTTTTGGTACTAATTTGATGATCGAAGCTGAGAAGCAAGTCAGGAAATCTGAGACAGACTGTAGTTGGCAAAATCTCGACAGAAGAGTTACTATGACGCCGAACACCGTCAGATCAGCTTCGAACTCGGAGAACACGTCTATCTCCGAGTCACCCCTATGAAAGGTGTTAAGAGGTTTCAGACCCGAGGAAAATCAGCACCCAGATACATTGATCTGTTTCGAGTCATGGCCAGAGTTGGAACAGTCATGAGCGATCTGCCGGAGGGGGATTCGATCACGGAGGGCTTCTACGTAATTGCCCTACACATGGTTTGAATTTATGGATGATTATACAATTTTTTATGCTGGACTGAATTTTGCTTCTAGAAATCTTTTAGATTCGACCGCGGGAGGCACTTTTATGGAAATCACTTTAGCAGAAGGTACTAAACTCCTAGATAATATTATGGTTAATTATTCTCAATGGCACACCAAAAGATCTACTAGTAATCAGGTTCATGCGATAGAAGAGATTAATGTCTTGAGTGGAAAGATGGATGAACTTATGAAATTGTTTGCTAATAAGAGTTTTTCTTCTGATCCTAATGATATGCCTTTGTCTACTTTGATTGAGAATAATAATGAATCTATGGATGTGAATTTTGTTGGTAGAAACAACTTTGGTAACAACGCGTATAGAGGAAACTTTAATTCTAGGTCATTCCCTAGTAATTCCTCTAATAATTATGGTAATTCCTACAACAACTCTTATGGAAATTTTAATAAGATGCCCTTTGATTTTGAGACCAGTGTTAAAGAATTTATGAATTTGCAAAAGAATTTAATGCTTTGCTTGAATAAAAATTGCTTAAGATTGATGAGTTGGCTAGGAACGTGGATAGAATTTCTCTTGATGTTGATTCTTTGAAACTTAGATCTATTCCACCTAAGCATGATATCAATGAGTCTCTCAAAGCCATGATAATTTCCATTGATGAGTGCAAAGAAAGAACCGCTAGGATGCGTGCTAAGAAAGATTTCTTTGTGAAAGTGTGTTATTCTAGTTTTCATGATATTAATGATGAAGATCCAAAAGTGTTTAATGTGTCTCCTATTAAGTCTGTGTTTTCCAATATGAATCTTGATAAAGATGGGACTGGAGATGAGTCAACTTTAGTTAGAAGGTGTCCCAATGATTCTGAGTTTCTAGATCTTGATGCAAAAATTGGTAAAAGTGGGATTGAAGAGGTCAAAACTTTACATAGCAATGAACCCACTATTTTGGATTTCAAGGAATTTAATTATGATAATTGCTCTTTGATAGATTGTATTTCCTTGTTGCAATCCGTGCTAAATTCTCCTCATGTTTATGATCAAAACAAATCTTTCACTAAACATATCATTGATGCTTTAATGCAATCTAATGTAGAAAAACTTGAATTAGAGGTTTCTATCCCTAGAAAAATTTATGATGAGTGGGAACCTACTATTAAAATAAATATTAAAGATCATGAATGCTATGATTTATGTGATTTAGGTGCTAGTGTTTCCACAATTCCAAAAACTTTGTGTGATGTGCTAGGTTTCCGTGAATTTGATGATTGTTCTTTAAATTTGCATCTTGCGGATTCCACCATTAAGAAACCTATGGGAAGAATTAATGATGTTCTTATTGTAGCAAATAGTAATTATGTTCCTGTAGATTTTATTGTTCTTGATATAGATTGCAATTCTACTTGTCCCATTACTCTTGGTAGACCTTTCCTTAGAACGATTTATGCAATCATTAATATGAAAGAAGGAAATATTAGATTAAAATTCCCATTAAGGAAAGGCATGGAACACTTTCCTAGGAACAAAATTAACTTACCTTATGAATCTATTATGAGAGCCACTTATGGATTTCATACCAAAGATGGCAATACCTAGATCTATTCTTGCTTTTATGCCTAGCTAGGGGCGTTAAACGATAGCGCTTGTTGGGAGGCAACCCAATTTTATTTTTGTTCCTGTTTAGTAATAAATAAATAATCTAGACTCTTATATGATTGTGTCTTTTATGTTTTAGTTAGTGTTTGTGCCAAGTAAAGCCTTTAGGATCTTCTTGGATGATTGATATTTGATCTTTCTGAAAAAAACAGAAAGTATGCGCTCACGGTAATAATTTTCATTTTTAATCAGAGATCGATAAAATACTGATTCCAACTGCAGTGGATCAATATACAAATTATTTAGGTCTTCCTAATTTGGTAGAAATTTTGGAGTTACAGAAGTATTCTAAACCTACAGATTACTACAGACTGTTCTGTTTTTGACAGATTCTGTTTTTCGTGTGTTGTTTGCTTATTTTGATGAATCTATGGCTAGTATCGGGGGTATGAACCATAGAGAAGTTGGAATATAGTAGGTTTAACACCAATAGAAATAAAGAATGAGTTCATTACAGTACCTCAAGTGGTGATTTGTTTTCTTATACTAACGGAGCTCATGAGATTTTCTGTTGAGTTTTGTGTTGTGAAGTTTTCAAGTTTTTGGGTAAAGATTTGATTGATTTTGGAACAAGGAGCGGAAAGAGCCTAAGATGGGGGATGCCCAAGGCACCGCAAGGTAAAATACAAGGACAACCAAAAGCCTAAGCTTGGGGATGCCCCAGAAGGCATCCCCTCTTTCGTCTTCGTCTATCGCTAACTTCACTTGAGGCTATATTTTTATTCACCACATGATATGTGTTTTGCTTGGAGCGTCTTGTATGATTTGAGTATTTGATTTTTAGTTTACCACAATAATCCTTTCTATACACAACTTTTGGGAGAGACACACATGAATCGGAATTTATTAGAATACTCTATGTGCTTCACTTATATCTTTTGAGCTAGATAATTTTGCTCTAGTACTTCACTTATATTTTTTAGAGCACGGTGGTGGTTTTATTTTGTAGAAATTATTGATCTCTCATGATTCACTTATATTATTTTGAGAGTCTTTTAGAACAGCATGGTAATTTGCTTTGGCTATAAAACTAGTCCCAATATGATAGGCATTTGAGATGTGTATGATAAAAACCTTCATATAGAGTGCATTAAATACTATGATTCTTGATAGATGTTTTGAGATATAAATGTGGTAATGTTAGAGTCGTGGTAGTTGGGTAATTGTGAAATTGATAAATACTTGTGTTAAAGTTGGCAAGTCCCGTAGCATGCACGTATGGTAAACGTTGTGTGAAAATTTGAAGCATGGGGTGTTCTTTGAGTTCTTTCCTTATGAGTGGCAGTCGGGGACGAGCAATGGTCTTTTCCTACCAATCTATCCCTCTAGGGGCATGCATAGTAGTACTTTGCTTCGAGGGCTAATAAACTTTTGCAATAAGTATGAGTTCTTTATGACTAATGTGAGTCCATGGATCATACGCACTCTTACCTTTCCGCAATTTGCTAGCCTCTTTGGTACCGTGCATTGCCCTTTCTGACCTTGAGAGTTGGTGCAAACTTCGCCGGTGCATCCAAACCCCATGATACGATACGCTCTATCACACATAAGCCTCCTTATATGTTCCTCAAAACAGCCACCATACCTACCTATTATGGCATTTCCATAGCCATTCTGAGATATATTGCCATGCAACTTTCCACCGTTCCGTTTATTATGACACGCTCCATTATTGTCATATTGCTTTGCATGATCATGTAGTTGACATTGTATTTGTGGCAAAGCCACTTTCATAATTCTTTCATACATGTCGCTCTTGATTTATCACATATCCCAATACACTGACGGAGGAATTCACATAGAGTCATTTTTTGTTCTAGAATCGAGTTGTAACATTGAGTTATGTGTAAATAAAAGTGTGATGATCATCATTGTTAGAGCATTGTCCCATGTGAGGAAACAAAAAAGAGGCCAAAAAAGCCCAAATAAAAAAATGAGAGAAAAAGAGAGAAGGGACAATGTTACTATCATTTTTCCACACTTGTGCTTCAAAATAGCACCATGCTCTTAATGATAGAGAGTTTCTTATTTTGTCACTTTCATATACTAGTGGGAATTTTTCATTATAGAACTTGTCTTGTATATTCCAATGATGGGCTTCCTCAAAATGCCCTAGGTCTTCGTGAGCAAGCAAGTTGGATGCACACCCACTTAGTTTCTTTAGATGAGCTTTCATACACTTATAGCTCTAGTGCATCCGTTTCATGGCAATCCCTACTCCTCGCATTGACATCAATCGATGGGCATCTCCATAGCCCGTTGATTAGCCGCGTCATGTGAGACTTTCTCCTTGTTTTTCTTCTCGCATAACCCCCATCATCATATACTATTCCACCTATAGTGCTATATCCATGGCTTGCACTCATGTATTGCGTAAGGGTTGAAAAGGCTGAAGCACGTTAAAAAGTATGTACCAATTGCTCAGCTTGTCATCGGGGTTATGCATGAGGGGAGCATTCTGTGTGATGAAAATGAAGCATGGCCAAACTATATGATTTTGTAGGGATAAGCTTTCTTTGGCTATGTTATTTTGATAAGACATAATTGCTTGATTAGTATGCTTAAAGTATTACTATTTTTATGTCAATATTAAACTTTTATCTTGAATCTTTTGGATCTGAACATTCACGCCACAATAAACAGAATTACATTGAAAATTATGTTAGGGAGCATTCCACATCAAAAATTCTGTTTTTATCATTTACCTACTCGAGGACGAGCAAGAATTAAGCATGGAGATGCTTGATACGTCTCCAACGTATCTATAATTTTTATTGTCCATGCTATTATATTATCTGTTTTGGATGTTTAATGGGCTTTAATATACCTTTTTATATTATTTTTGGGACTAACCTATTAACCGAAAGCCCAGTGCAAATTGCTGTTTTTTTGCCTATTTCAATGTTTCGCAGAAAAGGAATATCAAATAGAATCCAAACAGAATGAAACCTTCGCGAGGAACTTTTTTGGAACAAATGTGGTCCAGGAGACTTGGAGTGGACGTCAAGGAAGCAGCGAGGCGGCCACGAGGTAGGAGGGCGTGCCCAGGGGGGGCAGGCGCGCCCCCCACCCTCATGGGCCCCTGGCAGCTCCACCGACCTATTTCTTTCGCCTATATATACTCTTATACCTTGAAACCTTCAGGAAGAGCAACAAAACACCTTTTCCACCGCTGCAACCTTCTGTACCCGTGAGATCCCATCTTGGGGCCTTTTCTGGTGATCTGCCGAAGGGGGATTCGATCACGGAGGGCTTCTACATCAACACCATAGCCTCTCCGATGATGTGTGAGTAGTTTACCACAAACCTTTGGGTCCATTCTGACTTCTTGAACCGTATGCACTCAAACCGGGATTATGTAGCCGGTTTGGTTAACTTGATGAAAGAGCAATATGAGGTAAATTCCTCTCCCTTTGTTTATTGATTTATAGCTGAAATACTCTCCCAAGTAGCCCCCAAGGGCCGTTTTATGATTATTAATCATAAACCGGGTCTTCTCATCACTGATCCTTGCAATAGCAGGTCTCTAATAATAGATGAGACTTATCTTGAAATAATTATATAACCTTCTGCAGCATAGCCCCCAAAGGCCGGTTTAACTTGGCAAGTTAAACCGATTTTTAATCCATACATCCGTTTTAGAATAGACGCACATTAGCCCCCGAGTGTCAAGGATAATGCTTGCATTGTTCTAGAGACTTGTATAAAGTGTAGTACTTGAGAGCAAATAGGCATTAGCCCCCAAGTATGAAGTGCATAACTTGTTATACGCTTTGTACTTAGCAAATATATATGTTGTTTGTTTAATATACCTTCAATCGTGGCAGGCTGAACTGAGAAGCAAAGATGCCCGAAACTCTGACTTGCAAGAGAATGTGAAATCACAACAAGCTGAGGCTGAAAAAGCTAAAGAGGAGCTGACCCAGGCCCTGGCCGTGATGGAAAAGTTGAAAGAATCTTTCAACAAAGATTGTGCTGACTGGGAAACCGAGAAATCCGGTTTAACCAAAAGAGCTGTAGACGCCGAGGCAGCCCTGAAGCCAGTGGTAGATGAACTAGCCGGTTTGAAACACCAAATCAATGCTATGACCTCTGCTATCTTTGGCAAGTACCTGATTTATGTGTGTTGCATAAGTCGATGAACCTTATAACTGACCAAAATGTTGATAAAATCTTTGGCGGGTACCCGGATCGCTCATCTTGGCACAGATATGCGGATGAAACTCAAAGCGGCATACACATTGATTGAACAGCTGTACTCTGGGTTTCAGCGGGCTATTTGTACAGCAGCTTATAACAAACTGGCTCCTACGTTGATTAAAGAGACTCTTGAGAAGTTGGCCATGTTACCAGCCCGCATCACCGAGTTGAAGAAAGCAGCTGCCAGAGCTGGAGCTTTAACTGCACTTATTCGAGCAAAAGCCTGGATTCCAGATCTTGAGGCGGAAGACATTATCAAAGGATACCCAGGTGTTAAACAAGATGGTTCCAACTTTGACAATGATGATCTCCGGCGGCTGACCAAACAGATGCGGCTAGCAGCCAGCAAGTTGGCCGATGATACAGATTTGTCCCATTTTCAACCGTTTTACAATGCGGAGGGGAAGAGGAAGCCGGCCGACATCCATGAAGTTGAAGAGCTTGTGCCTCCGATTCGTAGGCACACTTATGCTCTTGATATTAACCCCTCCAATCTTATCCATGAAGAAGCGGTGTTTCAAGCTTTAACTGGAATCGATTGGTCAACGGTTGATTTCCAGCGTCTGGGGAGGGATGAAGAAGTGCCCAGACCAACTGACCCTCAACCATCAAACCGTCCAGACGAAGCATCCTAAACCGGTTGCCGATTTACTTTCCACCATGTGCCGACCTTGTTAAAAACAATTATGCCATTGGAGCCGCTTTGAAGGCTTCTTGTAATAGGATAGCTAAAAACTCCTTTATTTGCCATGCCATCGAGCATATTTTGTAATGCCTCATGACAACTTGTGCCACCATTTGGGATATATTTATGCATACCCCATGATGAATTATGTTCCTGGGTTTAACAACTTAAAAGTGTCTAGCGGTAACCGCTAGACGGGTCAATATATCCAAGAAGTGTACAGGACATAGATGAAATAATCAAAGTGTTTGTACAAGAAGCAGTATACATAACATACCTCATTGGCTGACCAATGGTGTATACGGTAAAGGTGTTAATACCAATCCGAAGCGTTGCTAATCTCATCTCTGTACTGCCGGTTTATATATTAAACCGGACCGAGATAACTACCGGGTTTTCTTTATAACACGGATGATTTAGTCAAACCAGACCGGATCAATAAACACCGGTTTATAACTGATCATGTGTCAACAACATGTAGTTGGGAAACAAGCCGGGTCAAGGACACCGGTTTATCAAAAAATACTTATGAATTTCAACAAATAAAACTCAAACAGGAAAATATGCAAGGCTTTTTACGAGCTGCCAGGCTCCAAATCGAGGCTTTTCATGGGCTACCAGGCCTCTGAGTTAAAACATTTAACAAAGCCTTTTAGGATGGGTCTCCAATTAACCAATCACCGTTTTAACTTTGACAAGTTCAGGGTCTATAAAAGATTGACATGTCAAACGTTCGATGGGTCATACTAGGATTACCTGGATAGGAGTGCCTTACTTGATCAAGGCAGGTTAACCCGGGTTTTTAGGTGAATACACCAGGCTTCCAAGCAGTGGCTTGATAGCCAATTACAAGGGTCCTTTCAAACTCTTTGTTGCTTGCACAAAGAGCCCCCAAGTAACTTTGTGAGTTGTGCTTAGTGGGTGCCCATGTTTGAGTTTGTGCTTTGTGCAACATTGTCTTTGGCCCCGCATAATTTCCTTTCTGGCTAAACGCTCATCAAGAGGTGTAGCTTTGGTATGACAACAACCGAGCCCCCTAGTGATATCCCTTTGTCGTTTTAAACCGATCAAGAAGTGTAGCTATGGTTCAGATATGACCAAGCCCCCTAGTGATATTCTTTATATCCGTGCGGCTGTAGAGACCGGTTTAGCAAAAACTCCGATTTATCAGTAGAAACTCTCGTAAGCATACACATGATGTAAAAAGAACAGAGACCCCGCTTTAATGGAGGCTCCAATTTATTATATAATATATACATCGTCATAAATATGTACATATGAAGAGCCTATGGCTCAAGTATAGTAAGGCCGAAGAAGAGCTATGTTCCATGGCCGCTTGGTCTCCTCCTATAATTGATGTGAGTTTTTATGCTCTCGAACATCAATGAGGTAGTAAGACCTGTTGTGCAGATTTTTGCTGACCACAAAGGGTCCTTCCCAAGGTGGGGATAACTTGTGCATATCAGTCTGATCATGGATGAGCCGGAGCACCAAATCACCTTCTTGAAACATCCTGGTTTTAACCCGGCGGCTGTGATAACGTCGGAGATCTTGTTGATAAATCGCCGATCGTGCTGCTGCAAGATCACGCTATTCATCCAACAGGTCCAGAGAATCCTGACATGCCTTCTCATTATCAGCTTCAACATAAGCTGTCACACGGGGCGAATCGTGACGGATGTCACTAGGAAGAACGGCCTCCGCTCCATAGACCATGAAGAAAGATGTGTAACCCGTAGACCTATTGGGTGTGGTGTTGATGCTCCATAACACAGAAGGTTGCTCCTCAACCCAACAACCCGGCGTCCGTTTTAAGGGAACCATAAGCCTGGGTTTGATACCCCGTAGAATTTCTTGATTTGCCCTCTTTGCTTGACCATTAGATTGGGGGTGAGCCACCGATGCTAGATCGAGCCAGATGTGCTCACGTTGCCAAAATTCTTCCATTTCCCCTTTGGACAAGTTAGTACCATTATCTGTTATAATGCTGTGTGGAAAGCCAAACCAGAATATCACCTTCTTGATGAATTGAACCACCGTGGCTACATCACACTTGCTGACTGGCTCTGCCTCCACCCATTTAGTGAATTTATCAACTGCTACTAACAGGTGGGTCTTTTTGTCCTTAGAGCGCTTGAAGGGTCCAACCATATCAAGCCCCCAAGTTGCAAACAGCCACGTAATTGGAATCATCCACAACTCTTGAGCCGGAACGTGCGCACGGCGGGCAAATATTTGACATCCATCATACCTCTTGACTAAATCCTCTGCATCAGCATGCGCCATCAACCCGTAAAAACCGTGGCGAAAAGCTTTAGCAACCAGAGACTTTGAACAGGCGTGGTGACCGTAATCCCCTTCATGGATTTCTCGCAAAATCTCACAACCTTCTTGAGGAGAAACACAACGCTGAATTGCTCCTGAAACGCTGTATCGATGTAACTCCCCGTTGAGTATGGTCATGCATTTGGAACGCTGGATTATCTGTCTGGCCAATGTTTCATCGTCTGGTAACTCGCCCCAGTTCATGTAAGCTAGATATGGGATTGTCCAATCCGGTATGGCATGCAGAGTTGGTACCAACTGAGCCTCCGGATCAGGAATAGCCAAATCTTCTTCGGTTGGCACCTTAACTGACGAATTATGCAACACATCAAGAAAGACGTTGGGCGGGACCGGTTTACGCTGTGAACCAAGACGACTTAAAGCGTCTGCCGCTTCATTCTTCCGCCGGTCTATATGGTCCACCTGATAACCCTTGAAGTGACCAGCCACTGTGTCCACCTCTCGCTGATATGCAGCCATGAGTGGGTCCTTAGAATCCCAAGTTCCAGACACCTGCTGAGCCACTAGATCTGAATCGCCGAAGCACTTAACCCGGCTCAAATTCATCTCCTTAGCCATCCGAAGACTGTGGAGCAAAGCTTCATATTCAGCTGCATTGTTAGTACAAGGGAACATTAAATGGAGGACATAACAAAACTTGTCACCTCGTGGGGAAGTTAGTATGACTCCAGCCCCCGAGCCCTCCAACTGTCTGGATCCATTAAAATGAATAGTCCAATATGTATTATCTGGTTTCTCTTCAGGTTCCTGTAACTCCGTCCAATCATTGATGAAGTCCACGAGTGCCTGGGATTTGATCGCTGTGCGGGGTATATATTTGAGCCCATGAGGTCCAAGCTCAATAGCCCAATTGGCAATCCGGCCAGTTGCTTCTATGTTTTGAATGATATCGCCCAGAGGAGCTGAACTGACCACTGTGATGGGATGGCCCTGAAAAATAATGTTTAAGCTTCCGGCTTGCCATAAATACTCCATACACCAGCTTTTGCCAATGCGGATACCTCTGCTTTGACTCAATGAGCACCTCGCTGATATAATAAACCGGCCGTTGAACCGGATATTCCTTACCAAGCTCCTTGCGCTCTTCCACAATGGCTACGCTAACAGCCCGGGCATTAGCAGCCACATATAATAATAATGGCTCTTTATCGATCGGCGCTGCGAGCACGGGCGGTTCAGCTAGCTGCCTCTTCAGATCCTCGAACGCTTTATCAGATGCCTCACTCCAGACAAAGTTATCTGTTTTCTTGAGCATCTGATATAAGGGGATGGCCTTCTCTCCTAGGCGACTGATAAACCGGCTCAAGGCCGTAATCCGGCCGGCCAGACGTTGAACATCGTTGATACAAGCCGGTTTAGCTAAGGATGTAATTGTTGCAATTTTTTTCCGGATTAACCTCAATGCCTCTGTTTGACACCAGAAAATCCAAGAGCTTGCCTGCCGGGACACCAAAAACACACTTCTCCGGATTGAGCATCATGTTGTAAACCCGGAGATTGTCAAAGGTTTCTCTCAAATCATCTATCAGTGTCTCCTCCTTTCTGGACTTTACCACAATATCAACCACACATGCATGAACATTGCGACCAATTTGCTTATGAAGGCAATTCTGAACACATCGCTGATAAGTCACCTGGGCACTCTTGAGTCCAAAAGGCATGGAAACATAGTAGAAGGCTCCAAAGGGAGTTATGAAAGCTGTCTTCTCCTGGTCCTTAACCGCCATTTTGATCTGATGATAACCAGAGTAAGCATCCAGAAAACACAAGCATCAATTATCTGATCAATGCGAAGGAGAGCAAAGGGGTCTGCAGGGCAAGCCTTGTTTAAATCTGTGTAATCCACACACATGCACCAAGTGCCGTTTTTCTTAAGAACCAACACCGGATTAGCTAACCATTCTGGATGAAAAACCTCGACAATAAACCCTGCAGCCAAAAGACGGGCTACCTCTTCACCAATAGCCTTACGTCTCTCTTCATTGAAGCGGCGGAGGAACTGCCGGACCGGTTTAAACTTAGGATCAATGTTGAGTGTGTGCTCAGCGAGTTCCCTCGGTACACCTGGCATGTCAGAAGGTTTCCATGCAAAGGTGTCCCGATTCTCACCGATGAACTCGATGAGCGTGCTTTCCTACTTGGGATCTAGGTTAGCGCTGATGCTGAATTGTTTGGACGTATCACCGGGAACAAAGTCAACCATCTTAGTATCTGTAGCCGATTTGAATTTCAGCACCGGATCATGTTTCGTAGTCGGCTTTTTCAAAGAGGTCATGTCTGCCGGATCAACTTGCTCCTTAAAGAATTTCAACTCCTCCGTGGCACAAACCGACTCAGCATAAGCCGCATCACCTTCCTCACACTCCAAAGCAATCTTTCTGCTTCCATGTACTGTGATAGTCCCCTTATGACCTGGCATCTTAAGCTGTAGATAAACATAACATGGCCTCACCATGAATTTAGCATAGGCCGGCCGCCCAAACAAGGCATGGTACGGACTTTTGATCTTTACCACCTCAAATGCCAATGTTTCTGACCTTGAACCATAGTCATCTCCAAAAGCTACATCCAAGGCTATTTTGCCAACAGGATATGCAGACTTACTAGGCACCACACCATGAAAGACCGTATTCGAAGGTTTAAGATTCTTATCTGTCAACCCCATACGGCGGAATGTATCATAATGCAAAATGTTGATACTACTTCCCCCATCCATGAGTACTTTGGTAAACTTGTATCCCCCAACTTGAGGGGCTACCACAAGGGCCAAGTGACCTGGATTATCAACCCGGGGTGGGTGATCCTCTCTACTCCACAGAATAGGTTGCTCAAACCAGCGTAAATACTAAGGTACTGCCGGTTCAACAGAGTTTACTGCCCTTTTGTGAAGCTTCTGATCACGCTTACACAAACTAGTGGTGAAGACATGATATTTCCCACTATTTAGCTGCTTGGGATTGCTCTGATAACATGACTGCTGCTGCTGCTGATTCCCCTGATGGTTGTAACCTCCCTGGTTGCCTTGGTGCCCTTGATTGATGTGTCCGGTTTGGTTGCCTTGAAACCCTAAACCGGAACCACCACCTCCATAGCCCGGCCCATGGAAACCTCCTCCTGAACCGCCCGGTGGGCCGTTATCATACTGGAACATATTGGAATTCTTGAAATACCGCATGATGTAACAGTCCTTCCAAAGATGTGACGCCGGCTTCTCCTTTGATCCATGCTTTGGACAGGGCTGATTTAACAGGCGCTCCAAATTGGGGCCTGAACCTCCGCCCCTCTGGGGCTGCTTACCCTTACGGCGCTAACCATTCTCCTGAGCATTGGCATTAGCAACAAAGTTCAAGCTGCTGTCAGCCTTGCGCTTACCTCCGTTTCCATGGCCTGTCGGATTATGCTGCTGACCCTTGGCATTGCCGTTCTTCTTACCTTTCTCCGGTTTGTCCTCCTCTGAATCCGGGTCCTTGGTATTATCTGAATTGGCGTATTTAACCAAAGCGGCCATGAGCGTTGACATATCATTGCAGTGACGTTTGAGCCTTCCCAACTTTTGTTTGAGTGGTAAGAAATGGCAATTGCCCTCTAATGTTAACACTGCAGTGTCTGCATTGATACGATCTTATGAATGCAAAATCGCTGAGACCCGTTTGACCCAATGGGTCATGGACTCCCCTTCCTCTTGGACACAAGCGGCCAGATCCACGATTGACATCGGCTGCTTACAAGTATCTCTGAAGTTCTGGATAAACCGGTGTTTTAAATCAGCCCATGATCCGACAGAATTGGTTGGTAAGCTCTTCAACCAAGTGCGGGTTGTTCCTTCCAACATCATTATGAAATATTTAGCACACACTGCCTCATCCACATCTAACATCTCCATTGCCATCTCATAGCTCTCCACCCACGCCTCTGGTTGCAAATCGGCGGTGTAATTTGGTACCTTACGAGGTCCCTTGAAATCCTTGGGCAGTCTCACATTACGCAAAGCGGGGGTAAGACACGGCACCCCTAAGGAACTGAACACCACACCCGGTTCCACTGAGGCCGTAGGGTGAACCGAAGTATGTTGTCGTGCTCCGTGTCGAGCTGCCAACTCAGCCTCCCGACATGCGCGGCCATGGTCCACGACATCCTGCGCATTAGCGCCTCCCTCTGTCGGGTTGTTTCCTCGTGGTGAGTTTCGGCGACGTGCACTACTGGACACGGCCGGTTCGTCCTCCACGTGTCTGCTATATCTCTGACTTGGACGGGGAGTAGAATGAATCCTCTCACGACTGTGTGAATACGCTTGCTGTTGATTTAGCGCCGTTTGAAGGAGATCCCTGGCCCGATGTGCTTCCACCGCAACTGGTGACTCGCCGTCGGTCGGGAGGGCCGCTAGGCGTGAAGCGGCGGCCACAATGTTTTCCAACGGGTTGGAATAATTCCTAGGAGGTGTTGGTATATAATATGGTACAACGTTGTTCTGGCGAGGCGGGTCCATCGTGCGCGGTTGAACCGACGCTCCTGTTCCCGGTGCCTCCGCCCGGTTTAGTATGGGTTGGTTACCAGCTCCCGCTCCTGGTGTGTTGAAGAGATTCTGCGGCTCATAAACCGACGGAAGACGCGATCGATACCTTCTTCTCATGACTTCCTCTGAAGCATCCTGATCCAACCTAATCCGGTAGGCTTGGGCTTCCAATTCAGCCTGTTCTGTAGCCATCCTAGCATTCTTTGTTGCCAGGTCCGCTTTAGCCTGGGCTATCTGATCTTTTACCTTTGCAATCTCCGCATTGTGCTGATCCCTGGCTGCTGCATCCACCTCTGCGGCCATCAATGTTGCCAAAGCATCAAACAAATCAGACAGGAATTGGGCTGGAGGCGGCGCTGAGCTTCCTGCCCCTGCTGGTGTAGCTATTGTTGAACCTAAGAGCATTGCTGCGGCGGTAGATGAATGAGGCGCTGATTGTGTGCCGACCATGAAGATGGCTGCCCGGTTTGGTAGATCAGGGGAATCCGGAATACTGTTGCCCTCGGATCCTCCATCAATCCAGCTGTCCTTCAACTGGTAAAGTGATTCGGTCTCTCCAGAGGACTTGTCATCAGAACAGACCACGGTCTCTCCATCAGATACCGGCCCATCCTCGTACCTCGATCCATGGATGACACCTATGAAAACATGCCTTGCCTCGGGCTGAACAAGCGAAGAACTTGCACGCTGAGCCATTTCGATGATGCCGGTGCAGATGTCCGGCTCAGGGGCCGGTTCGCCGATCTTACCGATGAAGATGTGAATCCCAGCAAAGGGAACCCGATACCTGTATTCGATTGAATTGGCCTCGGGACCCCATCCTGTGTTGTCGATGTAGAGCTTGCCGTGACGACTCTTCGTCATCCGGCCCACAGCGTATCCCTTAAGTCCATCAAAGCTGCCCTTCAAGAACACAAAACCATCGTGCGACAGCCCCACGGTGGGCGCCAATTGTCGTGGGTTTGTCACGGCAGATGTCCTTGTGAAAGGAGTTAGTCGTGGAGCCATCGCTACAGGTTAGCATAAAGGGGTTAAACCGGACAAGGGGACACGGAGAGTTTTATACTAGTTCGGCCCCTTCGAGGAAGGTAAAAACCTACGTCTAGTTGTGATTGGTATTGCTAGGGTTTCGAAGGCCGGGAGCAAATCCGCTTTGTCTGGCTCTCGAGTTGTTGTCTATCCCTAAACCGCGGCTTGTCATCCCTTTATATACATGGGTTGACGCCCGCCGGGCTACGGAGTCCCGAAGCCGGATCATAAACGTGTCCGGTTCGGTCTCTACTCTTTCTATCTTACAATACAAGTTACATGACTAGGTCGGTTTACATTTATAGGCTGTAACTCGCCTTTGGGACTTGGGACTTCCGTAAAGCACCATCATCTTTGCATCTTCACGGGCTTCTAATCTTCAAAGAGTCAACCCTTCTACATAAGGCCGGTTTACCTCTAGTAGTAATATCCCCAACAGGTTCCATACTCGAGGTTGGTTCTGATGAGAGATCTGGTCTGAAGCGTGGATTAGAGGTTGGCTCTGGGTCAAGGTCGCGGTGCCCGAAGAGTTATAAAGCCGATCTGGCATCTAGTCAGGGAGAGTGAGATCTCTGCAGGAATCAGTAGTGTATTCCTAGCTCCCGAAAGTAATGACTTGGTTGACTCTTGGTCTGCCGGCAAACAGACCGGACCCAAGTTTAATTCCGGATCCGAGGTAGCTCTTGACTAGAGGTCAAGATTAGTTGGGACAGTGGTCGGACCCATGCGCGAAGCCAGGTTCGCAGTGACAATGACCGGTTCTATCATGGGTTTGTCATGGCAGATGTCCTTGTGAAAGGACTTAGTCGTGGAGCCATCGCTACGGGTTAGCTTAAAGGGGTTAAACCGGACAAGGGGACACGGAGAGTTTTATACTAGTTCGGCCCCTTCGAGGAAGGTAAAAACCTACGTCTAGTTGTGATTGGTATTGCTAGGGTTTCGAAGGCCGGGGAGCAAATCCACTTTGTCTGGCTCTCGATTTGTTGTCTGTCCCTAAACCCTGGCCGGGTCGTCCCTTTATATACATGGGTTGACGCCCGCCAGGCTACAGAGTCCCGAAGCCGGATCATAAACGTGTCCGGTTCGGTCTCTACTCTTTCTATCTTACAATACAAGTTACATGACTAGGTCGGTTTACATTTACAGGCTGTAACTCGCCTTTGGGCCTTGGGCCTTCCGTAAAGCGCCATCATCTTTGCATCTTCACGGGCTTCTAATCTTCAAAGAGTCAACCCGGCTACATAAGGTCGGTTTACCTCTAGTGGTAATATCCCCAACAGGTTCCATACTCGAGGTTGGTTCTGATGAGAGATCTGGTCTGAAGCATGGATTAGAGGTTGGCTCCGGGTCAAGGTCGCAGTGCCCGAAGAGTTATAAAGCCGATCTGGCATCTAGCCAGAGTGAGTGAGATCTCTGCAGTAATCAGTAGTGTATTCCTAGCTCCCGAAAGTAATGACTTGGTTTGGGACGAAGCTCTTGACCCGGTTCATACGGCCAGTTGAGCTGGCATGCAGAATGATGCCGCCAAAAGTAAAAAGCTGTCTAGGTACGAAGATGTCACCACAGCCGATGTCACAGTTGATCTATAGGTGAGCCATTGATCCTTTTTGACCACACATTGGGACCTGTATGGGCCACCAATGTCAGTACTAAAACAAGAAGATCTCGGGTAGGGGACCCGAGCTATGGACCTAGGAATGATGGTGAACAGGAGAGAAAGGGCACGATGTTTACCCAGGTTCGAACCCTCTCTAAGAGGTAAAACCCTATGTCCTGCTTGATTATATTGATGATGGAGTATCGAGTATAGGTTGATCTACCTCGAGATTGCATGTTGTGTTCCAAACCCTAAGGCTGGTAATTGTGATTGTGTCTCCATGGACCAAACCCTCGGAGGTAGCTAGGGTTACATATGGTCAGTTTACATCTAGTAATAAACATGTCGATATGCTAAGTACTCCTTGAAGTACCTGCCAAGTCTTTGGCAGTGTCCGTCTTGACCATGGATGGGTTCGAGGCCTCCGGAGACCTTCCTTCTGAGATTGGTGGGCCATAAGCTCAACCCATGGACTGTGGGCGAACTAGGTTGGTACCCCTTAGTGCAGGACACTGTCAAAAATGCTGAAGAATTACTCAAACAGTGGTACACGTCGGTGCTATACAAACGGTTTTTGACCCCTGTGACATCCTGGATTTTGCCTTCTCTCTTTTTTCGGACTTGGTTTTGCCTTTGCCTTGGATTTGGTGTTTTGGTATCAATTCAACTGGACTTATCACTTGGGCATGCCCTTGAATTTCACCCAAGTGACCTATCTACTTCTCATTCAATCTCATTTCTCTGAAAATCCCCAAAATAATCAAATGAATATTTTTCATAAAAGAAAAACATTCATTTTCTCTTCTGAAACTTATTCCAGAAACTAGTGCTCCAAAGCAACCCCCATTTTTATTACTCCAAAAATTCTAAAATAATTATGGAATATTCTTTGAACCATGGCCCACCTTCCCAAGCAAAAATATTGCATGACTTTTTGTAATATTTCTGCTACAGAAAATAATTTCTCTTCTGGTCCAAAATTGCACTTTGTACAACAAGTGTATTTTTCCTTGATCCCTTGGCCTTGATTTTTCTTGAGCCTCTTCACCCTCCTATGAAAACCTTAACCCGAGGTGATCAGCCCTAATGGCCATCTAGAAGCTATCCAAATGTAGTAGCCATGTTTCTATGCAAAAACTTGCCAAGATGGTTGAGTCACATCTGGTCGGCCTGGCGATGAGTCATCGGCTTCTCTAGACCTATCACTGCATGGACTTTCGCCCAGACAAGGTTTGGCCGGTCGTGGGCATCGTTTTGACCATGCCAGGGTAGTGACCGCGTGTGGACATGGGGTCTGGCATGCGCTCGACACGCTCTGAGTAGCGCCAATGCCTCTATTTGGCACGTGCTCGAGCCAGAGCTCGCCAACGACTGCCTCGCTGGGCCACCAGCCTCGACTGATCACCATTGATGCCCCCCTGGCGCTCGCCGACGCTGGAGACGCCGCAGCGAGCATGGGCATGTCGCGGCCAAAATTCATACTGCACTCGTGCCCTTGTCTTCTTCTCCCCTGCCTCCTATCCTCGTCCGCGAGAGTGGATAGCTCCCGCCTACACGCTGAGCCCTTGCCCCTCTCACTGGTGCCTTTCGTCGCCATTCACCGGTCTCCAGAGAAATCCGCCGGTGCCACGTACCCCCCTCTCGCTCCGGCTATATATAGAGCCATTCCCTCCGCTCCAAAGCCTCACACCGCACCACACAACCACCACGACCTCGTAGAAGAGCCGTAGCCCGGTCGGGAAGGCTTCTGGCCGTCAACCTCGACCAGAGATCACCGGTGATCCCCACGGCCCAACCACCCTGCTCCAAATCCCCTCGATCTCAGTCAACCTCTCAGGCGCGTCGTTAGGGATCCTCTGGTGTCCCCTGGACGCAGCTGAGCCCCTGTAGTCGCCTCTCGCCGCCGCGTTCTTCCTCTCTGGCAAGCCCCGTCCGCCATCGCCGCTTGCGATCTTGATTGCAAGCAACTCCAGCCATCCCCCGGCAAGCCACGGGTACGGGCAGGTGCGCCATGAGCCCCTCTCCACTTCTATCCCTCTGGTTTTTCCGAAGACCCCCTCGTCGCCAGCGTAAGCTCCGGCGGAGTGCAGCCGCGCTCTGTATCTCTCTCTCCCCTCTCTCTCCTGACCGGTGGGGCCCGGTGTCAGCCTCTCTACTCGCACCCGAAGCGGTACGAGTGGAGGCGTATCGTGGCTTGGTGCCATCGACATCACCACTCCCCGGGTTTTCTAATTTATTCAAATTAATTCAAATGTTTGACCACAACTTTGTTAAGTGATAACTCCTAGCCCATAAGTCCAAATGAGTTGATTCTTTTTGCATTGTGTTTGTTTCAGAAAGCTCTAGCAGCACACCAAAATGTGGAATTTTCCTTGCTATCTAGAATTTCTGGTGATTTTCAGAATGGTTTTTGATATTTTGTTTTCTGGTTTTTAAATATTTTCAGAAGGAGGAACTTGCATTGAAGTTAACCAGGAGGAGTGTGACCCTCCTCTGCACTAAGGCAAGCCACACCAGCATTTGGATGGTATCATTTCAATATCTATGATTTTTCTACTAAAATATGAGTTCTTATATGCATTTAAAATATGTTAAAGAAATATGGTTGTTTGCTAGTTACTTTTTCATGCTTGAAATGATTGTTTAAGCAACTGGTTGAATGCATGGACTAGTTTAATCTAGTAAAATAAAATTTTGCCTTAGTTATATTGCTTTGATAAATATTGATAGTTCTTTTTGTTAAGTGATATTGTCATATAAATTATGAGTTAATAAAAATATTTCTTGATAATAAGAATGAGGTAGAACCAGTAAAGTTTATGCATGAGTAGTGCAAGCAAGTTATGTTGATAAATTATGAGTTAATAAAGATATTGGAAGTTGCATGCTTTGCATGTCGATTAGTTGCATGATCATGGCATCGTATGACTTGGTAGATTAATTTCCAAGTTAAACATGTACGTTGATCAAGTCATGGTGCCACTGAATCGGGTTTTTCTCAGTGCGACCACATTTACCTTGAGGGAGGTCTTGATTCGGTCCTTTGTTGTGCCTCTTGCCGGTGCCTCCAACGAGGGAAGGTTATTGTCTTGCATACCCTGGCCCGGCAAGCAGACATAGCCTTGTGTGCCTGTTTGTTTTTTTGGTACCTTGTCCCCGTTTGGGACCGTTTTGCCATGGTGGTGGCCGTTGGTGTCCTTGGTAGACACGTGGCCACCCAGGACATAGCCCTGAGAGGGAGTTTGTCGGAGTGGCCGGGAGAATGTCATGACAAGGGGAGGGTTTCTTCGGAATTCCGTTGGTCCACCCGAATGGGAGTGCGAGGCATTGGATTCCATGGTGTGGGTAAAGTGCGCTACCTCTGCAGAGTGTATTAAATCTATCGATAGCCGTGTCCTTGGTTATGGGCACAACTCGGGAGTAAGTCACACCATGGATCAACTTTTATAATTAATCTTGCACACTAAATAACTGTTGATGGCACTGACTTTGTGATGATTTCGGAGATCATGAGCTGATCATGAGTGATTGTTTTCAGTTGTGATCTGGGTACGATCACCGTTTGGATACGAGGTAACCCGTCTGGTAAGCGAGTCTGTGGGACTCGGTGCACATGTTGGTTTCACCGCATTAGTAACATGACTTGCATTGCATTAACCTGATTAATTGTCATGATGTTGTTTGTCATTGTGCTTATGTTTGTTGTGAGCTTGCAAGTACATTCAATGTACTGACCTGGCATGTCATGCCAGCTTTCAGGCAAGTCATTTTGCAATCTGAGAGCTTCCAGTGTCTAGGCCGTGTCCACGTCGGTATCCCTATGCTATGGAGTTCCACTTCGTCCTTCTTCCACTGCCGCGTACTTCGTGTGATCGAGGCCCTTCATGTTCATTAAATAATGTACATACTGTTCAGCCACACCGTGTGTGCTGCTTAGCCTCTTATCTCGATGTAATATCAGAGCAGTGTAATCCGCTAGCATCAATAAAGTGGTTGCTTCTGTACCATGTTGTTGTGTGTTGCCAGAAAGCTTGATCTCTGGGCTGGCAATGCAAGGTAAACCGGTTGCTCTGAGCTGGGGTGCCACAACGCTTGGTATCAGAGCCACGCTGATTGTAGGACACGCTAGACCGTTAGTGCGTTAGTGGAACGGTAAATAGCTTCGTCTGAGTGTCGGTAGTCATAGAAATTGGTTGCTGCATTGCATGCATGTTCATCTGTTGTTATTACTAACCGTATGATGGTTGTGAGTGTAGATGGATCCAGTTCCGATCTTGTACCATCCTGAGCCAGCTCCGTACACATCGCCGCACCTACTTCAGAACGTGTGGCGACGACTCTACCCAGAGGGTGCTGATCCAGAGTATCAGGTGTATCAGGAGCATCTGGCTGGTTCATTGTATGAGTATTATGCTGAGGTCACTCTACACCACAGTTCCCCTTCCGGCGCTTACACTTGTTCTACTAAGGGTGATCTCGCTTCTACGCCATCTCAGGCGCTCCAGTTTGATGCAATCGAAGCTCTTGTAGACTTTTGCTACAACGAGGTTCTCATGCACACCCTCCTAGGTTTCTTTTACTACCCATCTCTGCACGAGAATGGGCGTATCTGCTTTCCTTTGATTAATCCGATGTGCGATCATCCTACTAGCCACCTTTCCCGTTATATCACTACCAGTTATCTCTTGAACTACGAGTTAGCTTGGGAGCTAACCCGCGCCCGGATAGCTCTCACTGCTGCTCGTAATAGGAACCCTCTCCCTACTGTCGGCTTAACTCCATGCGTTCCTATAGCCTCTGCCACCACTCCGAGTACCACTACCCCTTTGGCAATAACCCCTCACAGTGTTCCTGCTGCATGGGCTTCCCTTGTCGCCACTCTTGCAGCTCCTATGCTAAGATCCCATCCCGCACCAGCCCCTGAGGGAGTGTCCTCGAGGCAGCACCGTCGCGTCTTTCTTAACCCGGAGGTCGCCACTATCAGTTCAGGATCTGGGTCCGGCTTAGGAGAGGAGCCCGCAGTAGCCCCATCCGAGCAGTAGATCGCTAGAGTATCCCTGTCGTCATGAGTATGATGTATGGATGTAGCCGCACGTGTTATGATGCTTAGTTTCATGTACGAGGGTAGTGACCCTGTCATGATGTTTATCTCTTATGTTTAGTCTATGTATAATTATGTTGGAACTCTCTTTTAATTCGCCTTGGTTTCTTTCGCTATTTTCTTCTGGATTTTGTCACTGGCTTTCCACCCATTTTTGGATATTTTTCATCGCGGTTGCTTTGCATTGGGAAACTAAATAATAGGATGCCGCGGGGAGGCAGCAGCAGCCAAGCTTGCGAGGATGTCCCTGTTCGTCGCTCCGCAAGACAGGCAGGACATTCCCCTGAGCAGTACCAGCCACCTCCTCCTCCACCGTCACATCCGCCTTCTACTGAGCAAATCATGTGAATATTTGAACAAAGAAGGAACAACGATCTGATGGAACTACTGAAAAGTGTGCAAGTTATGGTTGGGCAGAATGGACATTAGAATGGCCATTACTCCAAGCTGTCAGATTTTCAGCGAACCAAGCCTCCCAGTTTCAGCCAAGTTATTGATCCATTGGACACTGATGATTGGTTAAGGACTATTGAGAAGAAACTTGAAATTGCTCGCACTGAGGAAGGAGACAAGGTTCCTTTCGCAACACATTATCTTGAAGGAGCTGCCGCGATATGGTGGGATAATGCTAAGGCCATGTGGCCCATGGACAAGGAAATTACTTGGACTAAATTCAAGGATCATTTCCGCAAGTATTATATTCCCTCCGGAATTATGAAAATAAGGCAGCGCGAATTCCTCTCTCTCCCTCAGGGAAGCATGTCAGTCAGCGAGTACCTGAATAAATTCAACCATTTGGCCCACTATTCACTCTATGATGTGGCCACCGAAGAACGAAAGGTCGATAGATTTCTTGGAGGACTGAATCAGCATCTCAGGTGCACTCTCAGCATGTTTGATTTTCCGGACTTCCAAACTCTGGCGAACAAGGCTCTCATTGCAGAAAGGGAACACAAGCTCATGCATGACGACAGGCTAGCTAATAATGACCACAAGCGCAAATTTGAGCCTAAGAAGGATATGCAACCCGTGCAGAAGGCTCGTACGTGGCAACAGACTCAGGTTGAGTACAAACCCAACTAGCAGCAAAATGTCAACAAGACCACCACTCAAGTAAACAATATCGTGACTAGCTCGGTACGTGAAGATTTTTAGCACAACAATTCATGTTTCAGTTGTGGGAAAAGCAGACATTACACCAAATAGTGCCCCAAGAACGGCAAGCCCACAGCTCCTTTCCATCCGCAAGTCAACTATCTGGAGCCATATTCCGGCCCGAGTTCCATCCAAGGGCAAATGCATCATGTCTCCGCTGATGAAGCCCAAGAGGACCTAGAAGTCGTCATTGTTGTGTTTCCTATTAATAACATACCTGCCATAATTTTATTTGACTCTGGGGCTTCCCACACTTTCATTTCACGGAGTTTTGCTGCCAAAAACAAATTTCCTTGCTCGATTTTGGGAAAACATATGTTGGTACAGTCCCTGGGATCCTTGCTCAGAAGCAATCTGGTCTGCCGTAATCTAGAAATAGATATCAAGGGGGTCAAGTTTCCGACGTCTTTGATAATCATTGATTCTAACAAATTGGATATTATTCTGGGAATGAATTGGTTGACCCAATACCAAGTATGCATCAACTGTGCAACCAGAGAAGTTACCATGGCAAATTAGGAGGGTCGCACCACAAGTTTTTATGCCTGCAAAAGCATACCCAAGAAGGATATGGTTTTCACCGACGTGGCTGAAGAGGTGGAATTGATTCCAGTGGTCAGTGGGTATCCCGATGTATTTCCTGAGGAATTACCAGGAATGCCGCCAGACAGAGAACTGGAGTTTGCAATTGACTTGGTGCCTGGAACAACACCGATACACAAGAAATATTATCCGATGCCTTCATCAGAATTGGTGGAATTAAAGAAATAGCTAGATGAGATGCTGCAGAACGGATACATCCGCCCAAGCTCTTCACCACGGGGATCACCCACGATATTCGTGGATAAAAAGGATGGCTGTCTTCGGATGTGCGTAGACTACCAACAGCTGAATGACGTCACCATAAAAAATAAGTATCCACTACCAAGGATTGATGATTTGTTTGATCAACTCAGTGGGGCCAAAGTATTCTCCAAAATTGATTTGAGGACCGGATATCATCAACTCAAAATCAAGAAGGAAGATATTCCCAAGACCGCGTTCACCACTCGGTATGGTCTCTATGAGTATACCATTATGTCATTCGGCCTTACCAACGCCCCAGCCTTCTTCATGCATATGATGAATAAGGTGTTTATGGACTTCTTGGACAAATTTGTGGTGGTGTTCATTGATGACATCCTCATTTACTCAAAAAGTGAAGACGAATATAAGGACCACCTCCGAGCAGTTTTGCACAAGCTCCGCGATCATCAGCTTTATGCCAAGTTCAGCAAATGTGAGTTTTGGTTCAAGCAAGTTGGATTTTTAGGGCATGTTCTCTCGGCAGAAGGAATAGCCATGGATCCAACCAAGGTAAAAGATGTGCTTGATTGGTCCGCACCCACGACAATCTCAGAAATCCAAAGTTTCCTTGGACTAGCCGGATATTAACGCCGTTTTATTGAAGGATTCTCCAAGATTGCCAAGCCCATGACAGAGCTCCTAAAGAAGGATAAGAAGTTTGAATGGACCGAGGACTGCGAACGGAGTTTCAATGAGCTGAAAATCAGACTGACGTCAGCACCAGTATTTACTCTTACCGACATCTACCGCGGTTTTGATGTCTACTGTGACGCCTCCAGAAAAGGCCTTGGATGCGTACTTATGCAAGATGGTAAGGTTGTGGCTTATGCATCCCGACAACTATGGCCACACAAGGGAAATTATCCCACTCATGATGTGGAATTGGCTGCGGTGGTGCAGGCTTTGAAGATTTGGAGACACTATCTTATTGGAAAGAGGTGCCAGATATTTACTGACCACAAGAGTCTCAAGTATATATTCACGCAGCCCGATTTGAACTTTCATCGGCGAAGATGGCTCGAGTTGGTTAAGGATTATGACCTCGCTATAAATTATCATCCGGGCAAAGCTAGTGTGGTTGCCGACGCTCTCAGCCGCAAACCGGCCAACCTGAATGCTCTAATTGAATCTTTGCCTCCTGAGCTTTATGAAGAAATCTCTCAGCTCAATTTGGTAATCATGGATGCTAGTCGTGCCAGTATATTGGAATTTGCTCCTATCCTCTATGAAGAAATTCACAGCGCTCAAGCAAATGACAAATCATTGAAATTATATGCCAAGCGTATGCAAGAGGGACAGACATAGGACTTCTCTAGAGATCGGCAAGGTACACTAAGGTTCCGAGGTAGGATTTGCGTACCCAGCCAAGAAGGTCTGAGGAAGGAGATATTGGCAGAAGCACATGAATTGCCGTACTCAATTTACCCAGGTGGCACTAAAATGTACGAAGACCTTCGTTAGGTATTCTGGTGGAATTGAATGAAGAACGACATCGCTTACTTTGTGGCTTGTTGTGATATATGCAACAAGGTAAAGGTGGAACGCCAAAAACCCGCCGGACTCCTTCAACCTTTACCCGTATCACAGTGGAAATGGGACGATGTCTGCATGGATTTCATCACCGGTTTACCAAGGACTCACCGAGGAAATGAGGCAATATGGGTCATAGTGGACACCTTAACGAAGGTGGCACATTTTCTTCCCGTACGAACCACCTACCGTGCTGATCAACTTGCATTTTATGTGTCCTGAATCGTCAGTCTGCATGGGGTACCAAAGACTATCACTTCGGATAGAGGATCTCTCTTCACTTCAGCATTTTGGTCCCGACTACATCAAGCCTTGGGGACTCCTCTGAAATACAGCACGGCTTATCATCCCCAGACAGATGGAAAAACTGAGCGAGTAAACCAAATACTCGAAGATATGCTCCGGGCATGTGCATTGGCCCAAGGGTCCAAGTGGGAAGACTGTCGTGGGTTTGTCACGACAGATGTCCTCGTGAAAGGACTTAGTCGTGGAGCCATCGCTACGGGTTAACTTAAAGGGGTTAAATGAGACAGGGGGACATGAGGGGTTTTATACTAGTTTGGCCCCTTTGATGAAGGTAAAAGCCTACGTCTAGTTGTGATTCGTATTGCTACGGTTTCGATGACCAATGAGCGAATCCGCTTTGCCTGCCAATCAAGTTGTTGTGTGTTGTCCTCAAACTGCAGCCGGGTCATCCCTTTATATACATAGGTTGACGCCCGCCGGTTTATAGAGTCCCGAGGCTGGGTCATAGTGGTGTCCGGCTCGGTCTCTATTCCTCTAACTTACAATACAAGTTTATATGATAAAGTTGGTTCACATCTACAGGCTTTAACCGCCTTTGGGCCTTGGGTCTTCGTAAAGCGCCACCATCTTCACATCTTCATGGGTTTATATCTTCATGGACCTAACCCGGCCACTCCTAGCCGGTTTACCTCCAGTAACCATATCCCCAACATTAGGCCCCAGATTGATTTGAACTTATTCATGTCAATCTTCAATATTTAGAAAATTCTTGCCCTGCCACCTTCATATAAATCTGGTAAATCACCGTGATGTCATCCTTTAAATCCGCAGTAAATTGTTATGACGTCATCTACCCGTTGAAGCCAAAGATACCCTTCATTAATGAATGTTCAACCCTAGAGGTGACATCCTTATGTCGGGACCCCGATCCCAAGTCACATTGATCTAGCCGGTAACACCTCATATAACTTTGCGGCCTCATGCACGGTATTCCCACAGGTGTCGCCTTACCCTGGCCCGGGACCGTTTGCGCCTTTTGGCTCACGTATATGATTGTGTCGCTAGCATCCATATGACAGAGAACCCGGGCCGACATGGCTAGTCGTGAACCCAAAGCGGCACTAACCTATGGGGACAGGCATACATGATTCACATTGAGCATGTCGGTCAGCAGCGTGTGAATCCGGCTTGTAGCACTGGGCTAACAGGACTCGGGATGTCACCGCGTGACATTTCCCCGAAGGGACAGACACAGGAACAAAGTGAAACACATGACGGCCAGTCAAGTGTCCTGAGCAGTAGTGCTGGGCTAGGAGGACTCCGGTGAACTGGGCTGTAGCGGACTACTATGGCTCAAGGAAGCACTAGACTACATTTCCCCATATGAGAGGCTGCCAAGGATAAACAACTAGATTGTCAGATCCCACACATAGCAATACATGTCAGACGTACACATAACATGCAAGTATGTGATGTACAACATGGCATCACAACATAAGGCAACTCATATAGATAAAGGCCCAGAAGAGCCACATAGCATTAAATACAAACAGGGGTCACATGACCCATCATTCAGAGCATACAAGCAACAAAAGCATTACATGTCTGAGTATAGACAACTACAAAAGAAAAAGGCTAAGAAGCCTGACTATCTACAAGTCCCTTCCAAGGGTACAAGATCGTAGCTGAGGTAACAAGCTACTCGTTGAAGTCCAAGCGGTACTACTAGTGAGACAGATGTCTCACCTGCAAAACATAAATAAAGCAAATGTGAGTACAAAGGTACTCAGCAAGACTTACATCAGATCCTATCATACATGCATTTGTATCAAGAAGGTAATGTGGGGTTTAGTTACAGCAAGCCAGCTTTGACTCAGTGGCTATCCCGTTCTATGACAACGAGAAACTTCTTTGAGGTGAGGCAGCGCACACGAGTCCACTAAACACCACATCAAATACACTACTATGGATTCATCCTCGTCTCCTTACGAGAAGGCCATCCATAGCACTCACACTTGTCTTGAGCATTTTAGAGTATCCACTTTAAGTTGTCTATGTACCACGTAAGCATCCAAGAAGTCCATAACCGAGGACACAGCTATTCGAATAGATCATGATAACCCTGCAGGGTTGTACTTCTTCACGCACGCTCTCACCACTTATCACCATGTACACGTCATGTATCTTGGCAACCTTCAAGCGGAAGCCTGGAGAGGGTGTCGGCCACGGCCTGACTAACCACACAAGACTCTAGTCCAGGTTTATCGCCTATTTGGGTTCCATCCGCAAGGAGATCCGGCCGGGGTGTCGCTCACGGCCCCAAACGATATGTGCAGGGTTCCCAAGCCCACCTTGCCGGATGGATCTACGCTTGGTACACCGTGCCACTTGTGCCTAGTCTGTCCCAAGCCCACCTGGCCGGGTGCCACTTGGTAGACTACTAACACTACCTACAAACACCAGAAACTATTTGCGACTCCTGGACAGAGATCAAGTTGGCTAATAAGTCGAGAGGGGCACTTAAGCATTCCAATGTGTGGTAGTAGCTAGTCATTGGACAACATACATGGAACTCAGTGCTTAAGGACGGTTCTAGTGAGACAACCCACCATGTACTCCTACATGGCCTCTCACTGCTACCTTTACCAAATCATATTCACACGCTTAACTCTCAGCACCAGAACATATCGTACCACTCCAATTCATTCCCGATGAATCAGACCTGACACAACTCTAAGAAATAGCAGGCATGGCATGGCAAGAAGACAACATGGCTCAATCAACTCCTACACATGCTAGTGGGTTTTAACTATTTACTGTGGCAATGACAGGTCATGCAGAGGAATGGGTTCAACTACCGCAACATAAAGTAGCAGTTGAATCGTTGTTGTCCTATTGCAATAAATGAGAGCAGGAGCGAGAGAGTAGGATTGTATCGGAATGAACAAGGGGGTTTGCTTGCCTGGTAGATCAACAAGGAAGGCACTACTCCTCACACAGGTACTATGGAAGGGTCTCCGGAGCAGGACCTATCGAGAAGGAACGGTGTCGATAATCAAACGCAAGCATATGCAACAATATGATGCATGATCATGGCATGAGTATGTGATGTGCTTTGAGCTAATGCATTTAGCATTCTATTTGGAAGAGGTCCATTTGAACCCAAGGTTCAAATGCAACTCTAAATTAAATCTTTATAAATGCCATTTATATGTTTTCACCTATACAGCAAGTATAAGTTGGTTAGACATGCACGAAACAGGTACAGATGAATAGATTGAATTTTTATGATAATTTTTCATATATAAATTATTTCAATCTAAGCTACGGTTGAATTTCTATGAATTTTTGAAGTTTTGAATATATTCTGGAATTTCCTGATTTAATTTTAAACCAGAAAATAAATAACTACGTCAGCAGGTCAACGGAGCTGACCAGGTCAAACCTGACGTGTGGGGTCCACACGTCAGTGACCGGTTAGTCAACTGGGGGTTATTAAACTAATCTAATTAAAGGATTAGGGCGTCTGGGCCCACTGTCAGCGTCAGGGATTAGTTAAACAGTGATTAGCCTTAAGCTAATCACCTGTTAGGTCGGGCCCGCATGTCAGGCCGGCTAGGGTCATCGGCGGCGACCTCTGGACGCGGCGGCATCCACGCTGCAGGGCACGGGGGCGGCGGCTGGGAGCCCCGGGGCGTAGCCCGTGCTCTCCCGCATATAGTGGGGTAGGTAGGAGGAGGAAGGGTGGCCGGAGACGACCGCGGCGAGGTCATCCGCGGCGGTCGGAGCTACGGGAACGGCGGGTTCAGCGCTACGGGGCACTAGGGGGGGTGCGGTTGGGTGCAAACAACGCGCGGGAGGGCACTGAGAACGGCGGTGAGCTCGGTTGCGAGCTGTGGCAGCTGTGGCCACAGCGGCGACATGAAAGGCGGAGCCGAGCTCTCGGCCAAGGTGGCTGACAGGCTAGGGCGCGCTCGAGCTACGGGGCTAGAGGGAGGGGGAAGGGGAGCTCACAGCGAACTTGAAGGCGTCGTCGGTGAGCTCGGGGAGGACCAGTCGGCGACGAATTTAGCGGTGGCGATCCGCGGCTCCGACGAAGGGGATGACGGCGGTGGCAACGCTGTAGTGCTCCTGGCGTCGTCCAGCTTGACGAGGAGGCGTAGTCGAGGGCGGCGGTGCTCCTGGACAGCAGCAAGGGACGGGGCGGTGGCGATGGTCGCGGTGGCTCATGGCGACGTGCTGCCGTGGCGTTCGGGCGCGGGAGAGAAGACGAGCAGAGGAGAGGAGAGAGCTCGGGAGAGAGTGAGGAGAGGCCAGGGGGCTCGGTGGAGCGTGGCGTGCATGCGCGCGCTCGCCGTGCCCTCCTTCGCCTCCTCCTGGCAAGGAGGAGGATGACTGGCTTGACCAGTTGGGCCAGGCCAGGCCGCACAGTGCTGGGCCAGCACAGGAGCTGGCCGCAGGTAAGGTCCAGGTAGGTTTTTCCATTTTTGTTTTTCTTTTCTATTTTTCTGACATTTGTTTGATTTAATAAAAATATTAAACCATTTTATTTTCTTATGCCATTTTTTGCACGGGCTAGTGGTATTATTCCAGAGCTCCTCAACTACTGGCAATAATTTTGGACATATATTATATATATATATCATATATATATCCAAGAAATTAATTATTGCATTAATTCAAAATGGCCAAAATAAATATTTATGAGTTCCTAAAAATATTGGTTTGATTTTTACCTCTGACCAATATTTTCAGAGAGC